>NC_067481.1:21064092-21091592 GCF_947179515.1 Apodemus sylvaticus
TTCAATTAGAACAAGACAGACTCTGGGAGGCTGCAAGCTGGAAATAACCACATTTTTTATCACTCCGACACTCATGAAACCATAAACCCCACGTGGGGTCTCAGCTGCCCTGACTTCTCTCTGCCCTGAACTAAAGGGCTCCCTCCTGCCTCCCACTCCCCAGGCTGGGAGATCTGACCTGCACTCTGTAGCCAAAGATCCTGAATAGCTATCGTGTATGTGATGGTTTGTGGGTCAAGTTCCCCTGAATCTTTTTTTTTCCTGCTTCCATGTGGGACTCCAAGAAAAAAAACCAGGAAACTAGAAACTCAAATTTTTACAACCTGTCTCTTAGACAAAGCCTTAACCTCTCTGGGCCTCAGATTTCTCCACGATCGAATGAATCTCCAACCTGCTGTGATTCCTGCTACTCTGATGCTCCGAGGCCATTCAGTTACAGGCGCTTGGATGGTGAACACAGAAGCAGCTGTGAAAGAGAAGGGAGCTTGTTAGCATTAACTGCCCCCCCCCCGACTTTCTTTTCTTTAAAGATGTATTATGTGAGTACACTGTCACCGTCTTCAGACACACCAGAAGAGGGCATCGGATCCCATTACAGATGGTTGTGAGCCACCATGTGGTTGCTGGGAATTGAACTCAGGACCCTCAGAAGAGCAGCCAGTGCTCTTAACCGCTGAGCCATCTCTCCAGCTCATCTCTCAGCCCTACTGATTTCCTTATAACACTGCTCTGCAGTGGACAGAGACGGTGTGGAAAGGCCGGTGCCTTACTGCTCTCTGCTTCTCTCCCCTCTTTGCAGCCAACCTGGGAGGAAGGGTGTAAGCTGCCTCCCAGTGCACTAGGATAACAGAAGGCAGACGGGCTCATTACAACACCCTAGAGCATCCAGCCAGCCCTCCAGACCCAGCAGAGCGTCATGAAGCCGTGCACAGTATCGCCGCGCTATCAAACACCTTCTACCCCTTCAAGAACTGATAACCTATGGATTTTCGACTAACTTTAAATTACAAAGAATATGCTGTCTATCGAGTATTCCATCCATTTACAGGTCCCATTGGGCATTTTGATTTGGTTCAGGCTGTGTCCTCCCAAGGAGCCCGGCCTTTTTTTTTTCCAAATGGGATAACTCAGTGTGGGTGCAGAATGGCCTAGATCTGTAACTTGAGGTCCCAGCCTCAGCCCTTTCGAAGGCTAGAACTTTATAACCAAATGGCTTGAACCTTGAACCTTCGTGTCCTTACCAGTAAAAAAAGAGGATCCCAGCCAGCTGTGCTTCTCAGGGTCAATTCCAGAAATAACGTGGGTTATTTGGGGTTTGTGAAGGTCATTTATGCAAGTGAGAGTCACGTGGGAGCCTGGAGAAGTGAGACCCACCAAGAGAGAGAACATGGGACAGAATTTGTTTCTTCCACCTAGTTTTCCCCATGCTCAGTGGGTGGCTCCAGGAAGCAGGGAGACAGACTATACTAGGGGTTATAATTTCATGGCTTACACACACACACACACACACACACACACAAGCTTTTTGTTTTTGTTTGTTTGAGATGGGCTCTGTTTTGTAGCCCAGGCTACAGTCACAGTCCTCCTGCATCAGCTTCCTAAGTACTAAGGTTATAGCCATGCACCACCATGCCCAGCCAGCCCCATAAGCCTCTTCGTTTGCTTACGGTTTTGTTTTGTTTGTCTCAGAGTCTTACTATGTAGCCCTGCCTGGTCTGGGACTTGATATGTAGACCAGGCTGGTCTTAAACTCACAGAGCTCTGCCCGCTACTGCCTCCCGAATGCTGGGATTAAAGGTGTACCCCACTCGCTATTCCCAGCCCCTCAGAGGCCTCTTACCCAATAAGTGGTGTCTTGAAATCACTCTCAACATTTACGTTTGAGGGGCTGACAAGGTGGCTTTGCAGGCTCAGGTGCTGGTACCGAGCGGCACAGCCTGCATCTGGTTCTTGGAGACCACATGGAGAAAGGAGAGAACACTCGTGAAAGTTATCCTCTGGTGGTCGCATGTGCTCCAGGGCATGCATGCACATGAACAAATGCTTGTGTGCACCTGTGCATGCACATGATAAAGAAACAAACAAACAAGTAAGGAAATGTAAAGACATTGAGAGGATGCTGGATTAAATCCTGGTAATCTGTTTATATTAAAAGTCCGGAACTCTGGCTTCCTTTGAAAGACCTGGTAAAACTCAGTGTGTGTTCTTGCAAGGCAATGCTGGCAATGGTAAATGGTTGAGGGCTTTAGTCTCCCATATCTCCTGCTTCAACATCTTCACAGAATGACCATTACAACTTTAACCAAAACCCAGGGATGCCGGCCTTGCTCAGAGGACCTGCCCAGGTCCTCCTTTTCCACCTGGACAGAGACGAGGCGGGGCAGACTTGTGGGCAGCACTCTGGAAGAGGTGCCCTCGTGACCCTCCCAGCCAGAGCCCATAATTCACAGCTGCGGTTCTCCGCATGCTGATTTCTGCCCTAAAATATACTGCTGGGTAAACAGTGAGGGAAAGCGGAGCCGTTCCCACACCACATAAATCGTGGGCTTGCTGTCCTATCTGCTTAGCTGTTTCCCCGACATAATGGCCCTGCAGCCTGGAAAGAAACAGTTGGGATGGGGGCCTGAAGGGAGCGGCTGGTGCCCCAGGCTCCCACCGAGGCTTGGAAGCCCAGCTCCTTCGCCTTCAGTGTTTCCGGACCAGTGTGCTCGGAGGGGCCTTCCTCCCTCCATTTGGGACGGCGTTCCTCTCACCTCCCCCTGAATGACCTCACTGAAAGTCCCCTAGAGCCTTCTGCCCAGGAGCCAAAGCTACAGCCTTTCCCCTGTGAAGCAGGAGTCTGGTCTTAGCGCGGATGGGAAGATTAAGTAGAAAAAGAAAGGTTTGGCCAGGCAGTGGAGGCGCACGCCTTTAATCCCAGCACTTGGGAGGCAGAGACAGGCAGAATTCTGAGTTCGAGGCCAGCCGTGTCTACAGAGTGAGTTCCAGGACAGCCAGGGCTACACAGAGAAACCCTGTCTCAAACAAACAAACAAGCAAAACAAAACAAAGCAAACCACTTTAAATAAAATCCCAGGCTCTGCCTCACAAACTCCCTAGTCCAGAAAGTGTTCTCAGGGTCAAAGCCACAAACGTCAATATGGCCCAAGCTAAGGTCCCTAAAACATTAGGAGAGCACTTCAGGTTGCTGGAGTGGGGAACTGTGGGGATAGTGCCTCTGTCTGCTCACCACAGGTGCCCTCTCATGTGGTACTTTAGCATTTCACATCTGGCATTGTCCTTAAGAATAAGAAGGCCCCCATAGGCTATCCGAATGCTTAGATACTTAGGCACTACTTGAGAAGGATTAGGGGTGTGGCTGTGTTGGAGGAAGTGTGTCACAGCAGGTGGGCTTTAAGGTTTCTCCTCTCCTCTCCCTCTCTCTCTCCCTCTCTCCTTCCCTCTCCCCTCTCTCCCCCCTCCCTCTCCCCTCCCTCCCCCTCTCCCCTCTCTCCCCCCCTCTCCCCCTCTCCCCTCTCTCCCCCGCTCTCTCCCCCTCTCCCTCTCCCCCTTCTCCCTCTCCCCCCCTCCCTTTCCCCCCTTCCCTCCCTCTCTCTCTCCCCTCTCCCCCCTCCCTCTCGCCCTCTCTCCCCTCTCTCCCTCCCTCTCTCCCTCTCCCCTCTCCCCCTCTCCCCTCTCTCTGTCTCCCTCCCCCTCTCCCTCTTCCCTCCCTCTCCCTCTCCCCTCTCTCCCTCTCCCCTCTCTCTGTCTCCCTCCCCCTCTCCCTCTCCCCCTTTCCCTCCCTCTCCCTCTCCCCTCTCCCCCTCTCCCCTCTCCCCCTTCCCTCCCTCTCCCTCTCTCCTCTCCCCCCCTCCCTCTCACCCCCTCTCCCTCTCCCTCTCTCCCCTCCCCCTTTCCCTCTTCCCCTCTCCCTTCTCCCCCCTCTCCCCCTCCCCTCCCCCCTCTTCCCCCTCCCCCCTCTCCCTCTCCCCCCTCCCCCTCTCCCTTCTCTCCCTCTCCCTCTCCCTTCTCTCCCTCTCCCTCTCCCTTCTCTCCCTCTCCCCTCTCCCCTCTCTCCCTCTCGCCTCCCCCTCCCTCTCCCCTCTTCCCTCCCTCTCTCCCTCTCCCCCCTCTCCCCTCTCCTTCTCCCTCCCCCTCTCCCTCTCCCCCTCCCTCTCTCCCTCTCCCCTCTCCCCCTCACTCTCTCCCTCTCCCCTCTCTCCCTCTCCCCTCTCTCTCTCTCCTCTCTCTCCGGATGTAGTTCTCAGCTACTTCTCCAGCACCGGGGTCCCACCATGATGATAATGGACTAAATCTCTGAAACTAAGGAAGTCTCCAGTTGAATGCTTTCTTCTACAAGAGTTGCCTTGGTCGAGGTGTCTCTTCACAGCAATAGAACAGTGACTTAGGCAAGGCGGGTCTCACATGTCATAAGTTTTTATATGCGACCTCACTCTGCAAGTCAATGAGGAAGAAAGAAATTTAACTCCATGCTACAGAAAGGGAAAACGAAGCTCGTGCGATCAAATGAGTTGCTCAGTGCCACTTACTAATGGG
Organism: Apodemus sylvaticus; assembly: GCF_947179515.1. Lineage (NCBI taxonomy): Eukaryota > Metazoa > Chordata > Mammalia > Rodentia > Muridae > Apodemus > Apodemus sylvaticus. Next base: position 21,068,629 of record NC_067481.1, read on the forward strand.
AGAGGTGGGATTTGAACCTATACACTCCTGATTCCCCCAACCATGCTTGTGTTATATGTGCTGTGTGACCACAGAAGAAGGAAGGAGTCTGGGAGCTGGGGAGGTGACCCCCCTGGGACAGCACATACAGTTGCAAGTACAAAGCACTGAGTTTGATTCCAGAACCCGTATACAAAGCTGGATGTGGTGGCGTGTCTTCACAGTCCAGCTGCTGGGGAGGTAGAGGCAGACGCACCCCTGGGGCTGGTTGTCCATCAGCTTAGCTGAGCTCGTGAGTCCCTGGTCAGTGAGAGACCTGGTTCAAAAAGCAAGCTGATGTCCTGAGGAATGACACCAGCGGGTGGCTTCCATATGCACACACCTTCATCCACACATTACCACACACACATGCAAACACAGAGAGGGGGCAATAATATCATTAGTAACAACAACAACAACAATAATAATTTGGGGCTAAGATGGGCATCTTTTGGTCAGATGGGGTTCCACATAGTTAAGGAAAAAGAAGGACCTGTGCTTTTCTTTTTTTTTTTTTTTTAGAGGTGGGAGGCCACAGCTCTATGGCAAAGCATCCACCATTTTTTTTTTTAAGATTTATTTATTTATTATATGTAAGCTGTCTTCAGATACACCAGAAGAGGGCATCAGATCTCATTGTGGGTGGTTGTGAGCCACCATGTGGTTGCTGGGATTTGAACTCAGGACCTCTGGAAGAGCAGTCAGTGCTCTTACCCGCTGAGCCATCTCTCCAGCCTCGACCTGTGCTTTTCTTATGCCTGGTTTTCTCTGTCAGCCTTCCCTTTCTTCAGGGATCAGCTCACACGCACATCCCTAGGAAGCTGAATCAATTTAATTTCACCACTGAGAAAACCAGAGAAAAACTATGATTTTTCCAGAGATCACAGGGCCCAAGGACAGCAAGAACAGATTCCCTGAATGGGGACCTCCCACCTCCAGCCCCTCCCTGAACCTTCAGCATCTTCACCAGACACAGGTGGCTGAGGTCACCAGCTCAGAAACAGGCCTGTCTGGTCAAGGAAGGCCTGTTTGTAGTGAGCAGTGGAGGAAATTCCCAGCATTCTGTAGGATGGTTGAGGTGTGGCCCAGCTGGAAGCCCTCCGGGGACCCTTGTGTCTTTCCTCTTCCTCCCTGGGCTACCTCCAGCCACACCAGAAGCCAGGGCCCCTCCCTTCCGGACCACTCGCCTTGGCTGCAGCCAAGAGCTTTCCTCTGCAAACAGCCACCTCCATCCATCTTTGTCTCCTGGCCCCATAGGGCCTTGACAGGGAACTGCTGACTTTGAGGAGGTTAAAGGTGCAGGGCCAGCCTTCAGCTGACAAATGGGATGCTCTGGGAGGGGGCTGTTGTTTTTGCCTGGCCTTAGAAGAGGGGCCTGTCAGGAAGATGTAGAGGTGGCGGCCTTGTGGTGCCCCCAGGGGGGCTGACAGACGCCAGCAGCTGCTGGGGCACCAGGGTGCCAGGCCCTATGTTCCCAGCACATAGCACCCCGCTGTGCCCCCCGCCTCATGCCCTTTCTGACCTCCCCACCCACCCCACCGTGACCCGGTGCCCACCTTTTCCCAGGGCAAAGGGCCAAGGAGGCCTCCCTGGGATGGGGACCCTGAGCCAGATGTGAGAAGGAGCCCAACAGGGATCTGGTTACAGCTCGCCTGGGTCAGGCCCCAAGGGCTTCCTAAGGGGCTGACAGCCCCATCTTCTCTTTAGCCCCGCCCCTCACCCCCGTGGGCGCCTTCCATCCTGCAGAGCCCCACTAGGCTGCTCCTATGGAAATCTCTGTGCGGGCTTTCCCGTACCTTCTCCATGTAGCACCATCAGGTTATTAAGAAGTAGTCACGGGAGCCTCGTTCGTCCTCAGCCCACTGTGCCTTTCATAAAAACAGTTTAATTCAAAGTTCCAGGTGACCCAGCCCGGCGGTACACAACTCCAGTCTCAGCACTTAGAATGCTGAGGCAGATGGACCAAATCCGCGGCCAGCCTGGGCTACCCAGTTAGGTTAGCTCGAGCTACATAACGAGCGTCTGTCTCTGGCGTTAGGGAAGGCTCAGTGGGTAATGTGCGTGCTACACGTGCACGAGGACCCAGCACGCGTGGGAAAGCTGGGCTGGGAGCCGGCAGCGCACATCTCACACCCCTGCCTTAGCAAGGAGGCAAAGATAGTCTTAAGGACTTGCTGACCATCAACTTAGCCAAATGAACGGAGAGCTCCAGGTTCAGTGAGAGACCTTTCCCCCAGCCCCACCCCACTCCCAAAAAGACGCGGAGGGCAGGGCATGGTGGTTCACATCTTTAATCTCAGCCCTAGGGACACAGAGGCAAGTGGATCTCTGTGAGTTCGAGGCCAGCCTGATCTGCAGAGGAAGGTCCAGGACGCTACACAGGGAGACCCCGTCTCAAAAGTAAATAAAATAAGGTGGAAAGCACTCAAAGAAGACATCTACATGCAGATGCAAAGATAGCTATGCATGTGTGTGTACATGTGTGCACAATTGCGCGTGCGCACGTGCGCACACACTCATGAATACATGTTTGCATACGTGCATGCAAAAATACACACTAATTACAAATAAATAAACTCAATAAAGTAAAATTCCCAGATAGGTACGCTGGTACAGTCAGCATAAGCTGCCTCCTGGTCTGAAAGCTTCCCTATAATGTAGCCTGGTATAAGTTTCTCAATTTCTCTATCCTTCAAGCTCTGAGAGATGTCCAGATGGTTAGAACAGCATTTGCTGCTAAGGACCTGCCAGTGGCTAGGGGTAGGGGCTAAATCACCTGAGGCCAGGAGAGGTGAGGTATCATGTCCCAGGTAAACTTGGGCTTTAAGTTCATCTGCTGCTCCTTTCCTGGACCCCTGGTGTCTGGGACCAGCCAGCAGAGTTCACAGTGCCTTGCCTCTGAGGCTCCAAGCTGGTGGTGGAAATCTCTAAGAAACAATGTTAACCCTCCAGAGGCTGAGAAGCTAGCTAGATACAGGTGCAGTGTAGACCAGAGTTTCTCAGTTTGTGAGTGTTGACTCCTTTGGAATATACCCACCCTTTCACAGGGGGTGTTGAAAACCATTTTTAAAAACACAGGTATTTGCATCAAGGTTCATAACTAGCAAAATGACAGTTATGAAGTAGAAATGAAAGTAATTTTATGGTTGGGGGGTCACCACAACATGAGGAACCTTATTAAAGGGTCACAGGACAGGGAGGGTTGAGAGTCACTGAACTATAGCTAAGCCAAGTGAAATGCCACCTGGGCTGGTCACACACCACATACACAGGCTAGAAAGACACATGGGAACTCTTTTGGGGACAAATTCTCATGGAATAGAGGATTCTGGGTTCCTGCCTCCAGGCCCAGGGTTCCTAAGATGCCCCCAGGGATTGAGAAAGGGTAGCAGGTCTGGGAGGCTGAGGGTGGAGACAGGTGGCGACAGGTGGGAAGGACCCCTGGAAACTTCAAGGACTTTAAGAGCCTTGGCTTCAGAGACAAATTGCCCGGAGGCTCTCTAGAAAGAGTGTGGCTAACTGGCGTGGAAGTTGGGGGTTAAAGGTGGAGTCGTGAGACTTAGATGCTCAGTGTTGTTACAGAGAAAGTAAGACCAGCCATTTAGATAAAGAGAATTTTTTTTTCTGGAGTATATCTTTCTTTATACCACAGAACACACCACTGGGCTGCCAAGATGAGACCTAGATGGACAGACAGACAGACAGACAGACACACACACACACACACACACACACAGAGAGAGAGAGAGAGAGAGAGAGAGAGAGAGAGAGAGAGAGAGAGAGATTACTTTTCACTCCCCCTCCCTTTTCTGTTCCCCCAGGGAGAGGTAGAAAGTCTTTAAATCAAGGCAATCACCAGGTTTGTCTTTTGAACAGACTTTCCCCCTCGCTCCCCAGAATTTGGCTTTTGGTGGATTCTGGATTCGACCGAAAGCTTTTCTAAATCCAAGACTTGGGGAATTTTGTTAACAAGGCAATAAAAATAACTTTATTGTGTTACCAGGACGTGCTCAAACGATCTCGGATGTGTGTGGTGTGTGTGTGTGTGTGTGTGTGTGAGCATTTGTGCTCTCTCTCTCTCTCTCTCTCTTTCTCTCTCTCTCTCCTTAAAAAAATAAAACAGACAATGTTTCTTTAAAAGTCTACGTCTGCAAATGCCATTAGATGTGGGTATAAGGTTTCTGATGATAATGCTGCCTGCTCGGGTTTTGGTTGGAGGGGACCTTGTGTCGGTGGGTTGACCCCTCCCTCTCCTCTCTCACATTTCACTCCAAAAATTTGTCACTCTCTCCCCACCGCAGGATTTAAAAGTCTGTCTCAGCACCGGGTCCAGCCCTCTGCAGACATTCATTCACTCAGGGTCCCCGGGAAGGGCTTGTCAGTATGGGAGGGTCCGAGGTAGAGCAGTCAAACCGTTCAGCACAGTAGGAAACGACTCCGTGCACGAGGGACCCCAATAGTCAGCGCGTGTCGGGGGACAGGAAGGCAGCCGTGAAGCCTAGACAGGTGTGGGCATGCACATGTGTGTTCCTGGCCACGTGTGTGGGGACTTTGAGGCAAAATTTTTGTTTTGGTTCCTGGGGTAAAGTTTCCGTTCAACATTTTTCTCTACTGTTTAATTTTTTTTTTTTTAATTACAAAACTCTGAATAGAAAAAAGTGCAACACCTTTGAACGGACTGGGGCAGGCAGTGGACAGCAGATGGATCCGGTGGCCAACAGCTGTGTGAGGAACCCCCAGCCTCCAGCCCCTGTCTGGGGCTGCCTTCGAAACCCCCACTCGGAAGGCAGCAGCACCTCAGGGCTGTCCCATTATCCCCCAACCCCGTTTTCCTTTCACCAAAAGTCAGACTTCCCAGCGACAGCAGCATACCCGGACCTCTCTGCTTCCTGCCTGGCAGCCACTCCACACAGCTTGCCCCGGGCTGAGCGAATCTTCAACGAGCAGCATCCTGCCTTCCCACAGACCCCTGACTGGCTCTTCCCCATCTCGGAAGCCGGGCAGAGGCTCAACCTGGGCCCAGCTGGGAGCACCAGAGAGATGGGGGCAGGCAGCCCGGGCCTGGTGGATGGCACAGGAGGATTGGGGGAGGACTGCATGGTACTCGGGACCATCGCCAATGAGACAGAGAAGAAATCACCCAGAAGGAAAAAAGAGAGATCAGGTAGGTGATGGAGAAACATACTCTTCCTTTACTGTGCAAGTTGTTAGCCCTCTCTGAATCTAGGGGCCCTTCCTGTAAACTTCAAAAAGCATTGTCTAACTTTCTCAAACATGGGGGAAGGCATCTACTGTAGGGGTTCTAGAATATTGGGGTGGCTTTTTTCCCCTCCAGTGTTCCTGGGTCCCTGCTAAGAATGTGTGTGAGAAATGACATCAGGGTCAGGAAGGATTTGGAGGGTACAATGGGATGGGTTCACACTGGTGAGGTCTCTTCCCGAAGCTAGGCTGCCTCTGACTCACACCACATTCCAGCAGGCTCCAAATGGTCCCAGGACCATAGCTAGAGCTTGTCATGTAGCTGGGACAGAGGCTTGAGGGTTAGGGCTGGGTCTGAGACTCTAGGTGTCCACCCTGAGCCAAGACCCTAGATCAAAAGCCCAGAGGCAGAGGTGCAGGACTATGGCCGGGATGGAGAGGTGAGGGGGAGAGGGATGGGAGGGGTGACGGGGAGAGGGAGAGTGGGGTCTGCGGCAAACTGCCCAAGGGTGGTGCTCAGACTTAGGGGACAGCTCAGCTTGACAAGTTCTAGTGGGGCCTCAGGGAAGCCGGTGCTGCAAGGAGAGTCCTTTTCAGGGACCACAGCAGCCTTGGGAGAGGCAGAGAGGCAGAGAGGCAGAGAGGCAGAGGCAAGAGCCAAGACCTGTGGCCATAGGAGGTATGGTAAAGATGGCTACTGAGGCTGGAGAAAAGATCACAAAGTCTGTCTCTCTTCCTGGGGCTTCTCCTTGTCTTCCCATAAGGCCCACTCACCACCTAGTCACCTTTTGTCTGGTCCCCTGTTGCCATTCCCACCTTGCTCAGAAAAGGCACTGTCCCAGCCTCATTCCCAATGTCCCGCCGTCCCCCGACCCCCCCACCCCCATTCCCCACCCCCCACCCCCCACCTCCCGTGCTCCTGAGGGGGAATGCCCACTGAACTTACAAAGGACCTTTCTGGGCCCAATCAGAAGAGGGCCTGGGGATAGAGGAGGACTTGCTAGGCCTCTCTTCCTAAGCCCCTTTGACCTAGTGTGTGTATCGGAGTATCCACCTTTTGCCTGGGCACTAGTTTCTAGAAAAGAGGTCTTGTCTCTGGAGGGCTCCGGCTGAGGTGAGAGGAGCTCTGCAGGCTGTGGTTTGAGTTGGAGGAGGAAGGACGGAAGTTCCGAATGGTGGGAGCTACAGACGGCAGGCGTTTTGAGTCCCACAAGTCTGCAAAGTGGGACTGCAGGCTTGTTGGCATCTCCGTTCTGCACATGTGAAAAAGAACAGGGCACCGTGGCCCAAGACGGTGATCTCCATACTCAGGAGACCGAGGCAGGAACATCTTGAAGTCAAGCTGAGTTTTTCTGTGTGTGTGTGTGTGTGTAAGTCTCTTGACTGGGAAAACAGGCAAACCAGATTTGGTCCTCTAAGAAGTGAAATGAACCCTGAGATTCCAAACTCCAAATCCTCCGGAAGATTCCTGCACTGTCCTCATATGGTATTTCATGGCTTGGTTTGACGTTCCCTCTGGATGTACTGACAGTGGGTGGTGATAACAAACAGTGCATCCGCAAGGCTAAAGAGAAGAGCCCTTTAGGCAGGTGGGATCAACCATTCAGACTAACTCAGCAGGAGAGCTGAGTGGGTCCTTCGGATGCGGAGAGCAGGTGTGGCCCCGCCCACTAGGCCACGCCTCTCTCCTTGGCGGTAGCTACCACTCCTGCTCCCCCAGCTCCGCTGGCATCTTGCAGCATCTAGCCTCTTTCCAGGACACTCACTGGAGGGCCAAGGGCTTGAGGACGGGATCCGGGAGATTGCTGGGCTCAGGCAAAATCTTTTATTATCCCAAGTCTCCGAAAAACCCAAATGGGAAATCTTCCCTTTTGGCGAGAAGCCAATAGCAGTGCTTTGGGGACATGAGCGTGCACGTGGCTCGTCAGAGAGTCAATCTCTGACCTGGAAAGACTCCCACGCATGGGGGGACCCCTGGGTCCTCTCACTTGGGGCCCCTCCAGTTTAGCAGTGGAAACAGACAACAGGAATGGGGTCGTGAACTCACTTTCCCTCCATCCCATGCGGCTGGTCAGTGGGGAGATCTTTATGGCCCAGGTGCAATCGTATCTGCCATTTGGAATTTAACTGTGGAGGAAGGAGGAGGCAGGAGGGTCAGCTTCCTACGAGCCTCACCAGGGAGGCTCACAACTGGCTGCAGAATCTGGAAATTTTAAACGACAAAGCCTACAGAAAATTCCTCACTACCCCAGGGTCTTTTGTCACCCCCAGATCCTCTAATACTTTTTGTTGCTGTTGTTCATTATAGATTACCATGAGGGTTCCTGGGAACCCAGCCCAGGGCCTGGTACACACCTGGCAAGGGTTCTACCACTGAGTCACCTCCCCATATCTTAATTTTTATTCTAGTCTTTTGATTTTTGTTTTGTTTTGTTTTGTTTTGCTTTGCTTTGTTTTATTTGAGGCAGGATCTCAAGTAGCCCAGGTTGACCTCAAGCTCACTAAGTAGCCAAGGCTAGCCTTGAACTTCCTGATGCTTTTGTCTCTACTTCTCAATGTACTTGAACGTTATCTTGATTGCTGGGATCTGAGTGCCTCATCCAAGTCCCTATGAGCCAGCCCAGGAAGGCTGACTAGCCTGGACCACTGTACTTCATTGCCGGGTAGATGGAGGGACAAGGTTACTGCAATTCTGGGGACGTTGTTACATTCTTGCAGCTTCTACTTCTCCAGCTGAAAAATGGGGCTGTAACAATGTCGTTTACCACATAGAGCATTCAGGAAGGTTAAGTACAGTAAATTGAAAATTTCACATTGCATCAGGTGCATAATAAAAGTTTGGTAGCAGCTGTGACTAGTATTAAGTCTGTATTTCCTGAACTAGCCTTTAGAACAGCAGTTCTCAACCTGTAGGTCATGACCCTTTCACAGGGGTCACCTAAGACCGTTGGAAAACTAAGATATTTTGCATTACAATTCATAACAGTACCAAATTACAGTTATGAAGCAGCAATGGAAATAGCTTGATGGTTAGTGCATCACTGCAGTGTGAGGAACCGTATTAAAGGATGGTAGCATTAGGAAAGTTAAGAACCCACTGCTTTAGAACATAGGATGAGGGGAATGGGGGAGAGGGTAGGGGTAGAACTCAGAGGGCAGAGATTGAAATCTCTGGGATTTGATCTCAGGACTTCAATAAATAAGATGATATAGTGAATGCCTGGAACTACAACACCTAGGAAGTGGAGGCAGGAGAATTAGAAATTCAATATTTTTTTTTGCTTGGTAGCATTCCAGGCCAACCTGGGGTACATAGGACCCTGTTTTTTAAAAAGAAAGAAGGAAAGGAAAGGAAAGAAAAGAAAAGAAAAAGAAAAAGAAAAAGAAAAAGAAAAAGAAAAAGAAAAAGGGTTAACATTCCTGTATTGGTGGGAACAGTACAATTGAATATTCCAGATATAGTGTCTCAGAAATTCCTGGGATATGTGAACTTCTTACAATCTCTTGGTCCTAAAATCCAGTAGTGATCAACTAGCGTTTCAATCGGAGCTGTGGAGCTGTGCAGGGAGGGAGAGGAAGAGTCTGGCCCGGGAGACTCCAGCCATGGACTCTGCACCCTTCTCCGTCACCAGTGCCCCCGACCCCAGCTTCCCACCTTGCTCTCTTTGGAAGCTGAAGCGGATTCTCTTGCAGTAAAGGATCATAAAAGCCGTGCGTCCCTCCCCCACCCTGAGAGGTCTCTGGAGACCCGCGGTGCAATCTTATTTTGCCTACCCCCACTCCCACCACCACCCCCGCCCTGGCCTGGGGTGCTGAAGACCCCTACTGGCAGGGACAGCTGCGAACCCACCTCTGCTCTCCCCTAAGCGGTCAGGCTACTACTGTAATCATCCTTAATTTATGGGAATGGGGGATTGTCAGTGACTTCCTGGTGGGGAGTTCAAGGGAAGCTTGCATGTGACCAGCTCGGCTACTGGGAAGCTGCCCCGCTGCCTTAGAGTAGCACTGGGTACCCTGCGTCCCGGCGCCCCCACCCTCGATCACCAAGCAGAGCCTTTGTCAGCCCCTGAATCTTTTAGCCTCCTTCAGAGCCTGGTCCTGCGTCTCTCCTGCCCTTAATTCTTCCCTCTAAGCTCTGATCTCCAGCGCCCTGCACAACTACCCAAACCTTCATTATTCCTACCACCTCCCTCCTACCTCTCTGTTCCCTCTTTCTCTCCTCTCTCCCCCTTCCTCTCTTTCACTCTTTCCCCCCCATCTCTTCCCTCTCCCCCACCCCCTTCCTACAGAGCCACACCTAGTACTGGCCTCCTCACACAGTTTGCCTTCTTTCCTTCCTGACGTTGCCATTTTGCCCTGGTTCCCTTAATCTACGTATTTTAATATCCAGGTCAAAAACCACTTTTCTGATCATATTTTCTCCCTGTTTAAAGCCTGTGGAGTTTTAAATGCACAGCATCGTATCAATGACAGCTACTGTCAGGAAACTTCAACTTTGCTGAGTGTGGTGGGCACACCTCAAACCCCAGCAGAGGAGAGGGCGGCAAAGCTAAAGCCAGCCTGAGCTACTTAGAGAGAGCTGTCTCAAAACAAACAGGGAATCTTCAGACTGTAGTATGGTTTTAGGAGCTGAGCTGATTTTCTGGCTGTAGCTTGCAACTTCATAGAGACTTGACTAAGCTGTCTGAACGTGGTTGATCTATTGAAAAATCTTTCTTCTTCTTGTGGTCCAAAACACAGAGCATAAAATCTGGCATCTTTACCGTTTTGAAATGACCTTTTACAGCAGCCAACCACAGATTGACTGTTGAGAGCAGATTTCCAGAACTGTTTCATCTTGCAAAAGCGGAGCTTCTCTTTGGAACAGGTCCTCAAACCCCTGGCAGCTGCCTGCTTCTCAGTAAGAGTTTGGATGTTCTAGGTATCTCACTCAGACACGGACTCCCTGAGCTGCTGTCTTGTTAGTGCTTGTTCCACTCCGAGGCCAGCACTGGTATCAGGTCCATATTTGCCGAACCAGTCAATCCCCAAGTCTCGCTGATATTGTAGCACACGGTGGGGATTTCTTTCTTTTAAGGCTGAACCGTATTCCATTGTATGTTTGCGCTACATTTCCCTTGTCTGTTCATGTGTTGATAGACATTTGGCTGCTGTTTCCGTCACCAGGTAGTTGTGAATAATTCCTCAGGAAATGGGTGGACACAAATCTCTTTGAGCTTGTTCTCACTTTTTTAATTTCAGATGTTTACCCACAACTGTAACTATTGGGTCATATTCTATATTTAGTTAGTTAAAAGGTGTGTGTGTGTGTGTGTGTGTGTGTGTGTGTGTGTGTAAAGCAGCCAGAAGAGGGTGTCCGTTCTCTCACATCTAAAGTTCCAGGCATTTGCACGGTACTTGGCTTGTTATTTGGAAGCTTGGATCCACACTTCAGTCCTTGTAACCTCATAGCAAGCACTCTTACCTGCTGAGCCATCTCTCCAGTCCCTAGGTTTAATTTTCTGAGGACCCTCCATACTGTTTTATAGCAAGAGTTCCATTCTGCAGTTCCCCGCATAGTGTATCATGAGGGTTCCAGAGTCTTCACAACTTAGCCAATCTGTTTTATTTTCTGTCTTCATTCATTCAGAGACCTCCCTCCCTGTGCATGGAGTTGGGGTGGGGCACAGGCGTGTCACAAGCCACGTGGAAGTTGGAGCACAACTTGCTGGAGTTAGTTCCCTCCTTGACCACGTGAGCCAGGGAATGGAAAGGCCTTTACCCACTGAGCTGCCTCCCTTCCCCATTTGATTTTGCTTTTTTGCCCATGTCCTGGACGTCATGCCAAAGAAGACATGGCCAGATCCAAAGGCCTAGAGAGTTGCCCTCTGCTTTCTTCCCTGTGGGACTATTATTTTTCTAGGAGCTGCCTTTGGGTCTTAACCTATATAGTTCATTTTTATTTAGTATGAGGAAAGGATTCAGCGTCCTAGGTAAGGACTTGGCACTGTGGGGGGTGTGTGTGTGTGTGTATACAGCCTCCCCAGCACTATTTGTTGCAGAGTTGTCCATTTCCTGCTGTGTAGCCTTGGCCCACTCAGCTCTCTTTATTTCAGTTGATTATCATAGCTGTACAATATGTTTTGAAATCAGGAGGCCCAAGTCTCCCAGTTTTGTCTCCTTCTGAGGATTAGCTTGGCTGTTTCGAGTCCTTTGATGTTCCATTTTCATAAAGATTTAAGATTATTTAAGATTCTTTAAGATTCGTTTAAGGTCTGAAATGTTAGGTTTTGTTAGGGGGCTATATTGAATTTGCCACAGTGTTCTGCATAGTGCCGACGTTCCTAACAACACTGTGCACACGGTATCTTATTCCATCTCAAACCCAGAAGCTCCAGCAAGAAAGAAGCCTTAGGACCCTGGGTGGCCAGTGTGGGGGAGGAAGCAGCTCTATATGTTACCAGGGTCCCTCTGAGTGCCCCTTACCTCTTAGTTACCCTTACTGCCACTGTGCCTCCTCAGAAAAGCAGACTGGGGTCCAGACAGGCCCTTTGGCCTCAACCTTGTCTCAACTCAGAGGTTTGAATGCAAATCCTGCCCCTGCTCTGACCCCTCACTGTCACACCCACAAAGCTCTAGAAGAAGCAGGTTTCTGCTGAGGCAGCAGATCCCGCTGAGTGTCTCTCTAAAGAGCCTGGAGACGTCGAAAAGGCCAGCCAAGGGGCTGCCTTGGGGCTGCCTAAGTCTTGGCAGGGTGGGGCTCAGGAGCTGCATACACACAGACTGTCATTCTGGCTTGAGTAAATCAGGGATGCCTGGGTGCAGAGAGGTGTGCCCGATTTAGAAGCAGGACTTATGTCCCTACAAGCCCCAGAGGTAGGTGGCCCCTTACCCCAGGTTTCCTCTTTGGCCACACACTTGCCTCCTTATCCATCCATCTCTGGCCTCTGGCCTGGACGTACCGTCCTTGACTGTTCGGTGGTATTTTCCTGCCTTCTTTGTTCTCAGTGTAGAGGAACTGTGTAGGCAGTGGCCCTTGGTCCTGAAGCCCACACTTCCTTTGGTGACAGTGAATGATGACATCTGAAATGTAAAAACACAAAGCCCAGAGGTGACTGTGCCTTCCCAGTTATCTCAAAGGCTGCTGTTCCCCGGACTGGGGGTGTAGTACAGCGGGAAAAGGCTCACCTGGGTCTGCTCTCTAGAAACACACATGTGGGTGGGGTGTGCACGCACACACACACACACGCTGATGCTCTACCTCCGTTGCTATCACCTCCTCCTCCTGAACCTCCTCCCTTTCAGCTCACTACACCCCCTTGGGCTCTTCCACAATCCCCACAGCCTCTCGTGACCTGGTCCTCCTCTGTGCAACACAACTGCCCACACTCAGTACTCCACCCCGGCAGAGACTCTTGGTGAAGACTGCCATTCCCATTCCAGAAGGACCTGCTACCCTGTCGACTGCTATAAATTCCCGGGTCCCACTACTGGGCTTCCTGTCTCTTCACACACCTGCATAGCCACAATGGGGTCTGGACATCGGGATGGTGTAGCACCTGGTGAAAGAGTCAAGCTAAGCCCAGGAAGGCAGGAAGGTCCCAGATGTAGACAACCAACTAGCTTCTCCCTGCCTCTGTCTGATTCCTCCCTGCCTCAGGGGACTTTCCACTCCTCCATGAAGGCATAGCAGCTGAGGTGTGTAACAGTATCTGCTTCAAGTCAGCTCAGGAAACCACAGATTCCTCCTTCAGAGGGTTTGCCAAGGTTTTACCCCAAATAGACTCTTCCTCTCTCCTCCGTGGGGAGTCCCATGAGCCAGACCTAGATCCTGGCCCACATATTGTCCCCGGGGGCAACTAGGTGCTACACGGTCCCAATGTCCAGACCTCGTCATGGTCTCTATGCTCACCGTTCCCTGGGGGCAGTGTGAAAGATGGCTCTGTCTTCATCTAACTCTGAGCCTTAATCTTTCTATCTGTTCAATGGGCTCGTGTGTGCCTTTCCTGCCTTGTAGAATAACTAACAGGAGAGAGGCTGGACTGTGACTCACTGGGAAAGCACTTGCCTAGCATATGTGAGCCCTGGGTTCTAACCAGTGTACCACCGATAAGAGGCTATCACGGGAAGCCAGCTGATCGCTGTATCAAGGACACCTAAGTCCTGGGCTCTGCTCTTCCACTAACTTGCCGTGTGTCCAGAGGCAGATTCCCTGCTGTCACTTGGCTCACCTGGAAAATCACCAAGTGACAGGAAGGAAATCATCCCTGAGTCCCTTTCCTTCCGGCTCCATCTCCAGGAGGGGTGAGCTTGATCCAGGGGTCCATAAGAAAGCCCAACAAAGTCTCTGTCTGGGACCGGACATCGCTTATCCACTGCAAAATGCTGTTTAAACACAGAATGTGTGTTCTGCCTGGTCAGTCAGAAATTATGGAAAATGGAGCAGTAGAGTTGGGGGAGCAGAGGCATCGCAGCACTCAGAAGAGGCGTGTTCCGCCCAGTCTGTCTGACCCTCTCAGTGGCCCTGATAAGGCTGTCTGCTAGCGTCAGGAAACCCCGCCAAGTCTGGCAGCTACTTCTGAGATGATTCTCCCTGGGCTGATGTAGAAGCTCGTGGTGGGAGCCACAGTCACACATACATCCTGTTTGCGTTTCTCTGGGCAATATGGAGGGTCCCCTTGTGCTCCTGCTTGGAGACCCACAGTCTGAGGGCTGTGCAGGGCAGAGGGTGGGCAGCTCCTCACTAACCACAGAGGAAGTCAGCAGTGTCTCCTCCGTCCACAGCTGGACACAGTGGAGGGTCACTCTAGCACAGCGCCTGAAAGCGCTTCCCAGCAACAGTGACAGCAGCTGATGGTGACTGTGACTGATAATCTATCAAAAAGAAGCAGAGACGGGAAAGAGGCGCTTCGAAGACCTGATTAAAAGACATCCTTAGCTCATGCCTGTAATCCCTGTTCTTGGGAAGCTGAGGCAGAAGGTTCAGTGTAAATGTAAGGACAGTTTGAAATACATAGTGAGCAGGTGGTGGTGGCGGCGGCGGCGCACGCCTTTAATCCCAGCACTTAGGAGGCAGGTGGATTTCTACAAAGTGAGATCCAGGATAGCCGGGGCTATACAGAGAAACCCTGTCTCGGAAAAAACAAAAAGAAAAAGAAATACACTGTGAATTCTGGGACAGCCTCTCTGTCCCCTGTTGGGGAAGGAAGGCAGGAGAAAAGAAGAAAGGGAGGGAGGGAAGGAAGGAGGGTGGGTGAGCAGGTGGGCGGGCCTGCTCTGCACACAGATCTGGGGATGTGGTACCTCTGACCACCTTCTCTCAGTCTGTGAGATCATCGTTCAGACATCACACCCAACAGGCTCTTCTTTCAGCCAGGCTCAACTGTGCCAAGCACCGTCTAACTAACGGGCTAACAGCCATCCATGTCCTTTTGCCCTCTGAGCAGCCTTATGCTCATGGTAGGCTTAGCTGTTCTTGCTTTGCAAATGAGGAAAGTGGCAGGACTTGGGGAGCTGCAGGAAGACTCACCTGAGGTCAGGAAAACTCCTCCCTAAGGCCAGGACCCTGCAGGTGCCAAAGGCCAGGCTGTCCGATGGGTTTTCAGATGCTTCTGCCAATACACCTCCCCTCCTTCCCCTTCTTCTCTCCCCTCCCCTCCCCCTTTTCTTCTTCCCCTCCCTTCTTCCCTTTCCTTCCCTTCTCCACCCTCCCCTCTCCCCTCCCCTTTCCCATCTCCCCTCCCTCCCTCTCTCTCTTCCCCATCCCCTCCCCTCCTTTCTCCCTCTTCTCTCCCTTGAGCCAGAGACAGAAGCTCTGCGTGCAGGAGAGAAAGTCCCTGCTGTATTTCTGGTCTTTGAGCTAAGGGCTGTGGGAAGATGAGAGGGAGCTTTGCGATAAACCGAGGCTCAGGGGAGCGAGGGGGCTGACCAAGGGAAAGGGCCCCCAGTTCCCCCAGGCCTGGAAAGGAAAAGCAACAGGATTAGAGGAAGCTGAAGAGGGTGCCGGGCTCATGGCTCGGGAGAGAACCCTGACATCAGTTCTTCATGAGAACGGGAATCCCATCCGATCCTATTATTCCACACTCAGGAGCCTGAAATGCAGAGAGGGAAGGGCAGGCTCTCAGCAAAGATAAACCGTGTTGGAGCTGAGGAGATGTATGAGAGGCTAAGAGTGCAGCTGCTCCTCCGGAGGACCCGGTTTTTCTTCCCAGCTCGTATCCTTCCAGGGAATCTCCTGCCCAATTCTGGCCCTCGTGGGCCCCGGGGCAGACAAATGGTGCATAAACATACATGCATGAAAAAAAAACCCACATTATATCATGTTTTTAAAAAATTTAAAGATAGGACTGGAGAGATGGCTCAGTGGTTAAGAGCACTGACTGCTCTTCCAGAGGTCATGAGTTCAATTCCCAGCAACCACATGGTGGCTCTCAACCATCTGTAATGGGATCTGATACCCACTTCTGGTGTGTCTGGAGACAGCTACAGTGTATTCATATAAATAAATAAATAAATCTTTAAAAGAAAATTTAAAGATAGCCAGGCACCTTTAATCCCAGCACTTGGGAGGCAGAGGCAGGCAGATTTCTGAGTTTGAGGCCAGCCTGATCTACAGAGTTTCAGGATAGCCAGGGCTACACACAGAAACCCTGTCTCGAGAAAAAAAAATTAAATATGAACTCTATTGTCAGGGTGCTTGAGTCCCTTGGGTAGCAGTACTGTAAACACGAACTGTCAGTCTGAGCCTGGAAATTGTACACCTCAGGCTGGAAGAGCTGGGAGTCCTCACAAGACTTGATAAAATGTTACAGGCTTTTTTGTACTGTTGCAAGACAAACTCCCACCTCCATTTCCTGGCTCCTTCTCATACTCCTGGCCATCTCATCATTGCGGACAAGACTTAATCTCCCTCTGGGAAGCTGATGGCAGACACAAAGGTCCTCATCCCGGGATGAATGCAGATGTCAGAATCCAAGTCAGGACAGTGGGAGGCAGAAGAGACCCGACTCCATGGCAGGGCCCCAGCAATCGGTCCACAACCCGCTGCAAAGGAGTCCCCTCTCTCTCCCCCAGCTCTTCTTTCTAGGAAGGATTACACTCAGGCCTCAGGGGCATTGGCAGTTGTTCTGTGGAATATGCCGTGCACACAGAGGTAGGCCTGGGAGGAGAGGAAGGAGGATGTGGATGGAAACCCCTAGGTGGTAACCTGCATTCATCCCACGATGAGAAACCCTGGCGGTGAAGGCAGGCAGTGTTCCAGGTACAGGCCCTCAGACAGGGCACCCAGCCCGAAGGTGGAGAGTCTGACGTCAAGGTTGAGAACCTTGGCTTTCGTCAGGTGGGTCTCGATTCAGATCTCTCTTCTCCTCCTTAAACACTGCTGGGTAAGGTCCTAGGCACCCCCAGGAACAGCTTAACAAATATTACCCATCTGCCAGGTACTGAAGAGTGGTCATAACCCAGGGAGAGCATTAACCAGAGGATCCAGGCGAATCCACACAACCAGGAAACAGGGATGATCAGAGTAGCCACTGGCGGTGGGGTTTCCATGAGGACTGAGCAAGTGGATACATCTGACGGCAGAGAGTGTGCCAGCTGTTAGCTAGGGCGTGGTGGCACGTGTGATCAAAGAATGGGCAGAGCTGAAGCAAGCAGATCATCATTCTAAGGCAGCTGTGGGCAGCATAAACTGACCCTGTCTTTAAGACAGAACAAAAGAGAAAAGGCCAGCGGTTATTAACGCTATCTTGGGTTTTTTCAACGGCATCTCATGGAATGAAAATATATCTTAATTTTTTTTTTGCCCTGTATTTTAGGGTTTAAAAGTACTCTCACACACTTGTCTAGGTCTTCCCGTAATCACGGAGACCATGGCTCTGGTGCTGTGCTTTGAGATTAGCCTAGGAAAGCCAGGCTGGGTGGTGGTGCATGAACTGAGGATCCAGAACACTTGGAAAGTGGAGGCAGGGAGATGAAGCATTCAGGGCCATCTTCCACTACCTATCAAGCCTGAGGCCAGCCCAAAAGGCATGAAATTCTGTCTTTAAAAAAAAAATTAGTTTTGGAAGAAAGTGGTTTATTTTCTCCAGTTTCTTGGAAAAGAGGAGAGTTGGGATTGAATCTGCAGTGTAAGTCTCCTGACTGTCCACTCCCTGAAGCTGTGACAAGGAGGGGCTGGGAAGCCCCGTGGGTCCCCTGGGACAGGAGTTTGTGGATACCCTGAATCTCAGCGGTCACTGGGCTTCCTGGCCTCACCGGCTGGGATGTGCTCTAAAGAGGCCTTCACATCCGCTGCGTGACCGACCCTCCCAGGCCCGCTGCCAGCAGGGTTAGCGGCCCTGGCAGGCACCAAGGCCAGAGGACTCCTGGGGGACTCACCCAGAGACTGCATGTGCTTCCCATCCAGCCCACGCTCAGGCATCTGGGAGAGGTCTGGGCCCGCCTTCTCCAGCCAGGAGCCAGCGGCCACTGATCAAAGAGGCAGTGGCTGGTTCCAGCTTCTGGCCTGTGAGGGGGTGGGGCGTCCACCATTGGGGACCCCACTGGGAGTTGAGCCCTCACCCACCCCACTCCCTGTGCCTTTCAGCCACCTTCCTGAGCCCTTCTTCCCTTCCCTGGCAGCTGGATGACAGGATGACAGCTAAAGAAACTGAAGTACAAACAGATTGCACTACAAAGGGAAGCAGCCAGCGCCAGAGTTACAAACTGGATCTCAGGGTTAAAGTGGGGGGTCCCCAGCCATCTCCACAAGTTGACTTCACAGCTAAGGGTGTGGGCGGTCTCCCTTGCCCGTCCCATCGCTGCCTGCATTCTTCCACTCACCCTGTATGTAGGTGGCTTAGGCTCCAGGCCTCTGAGGACCAATGGCCTCAGTCAGCACCCTGTAGGCCAATTCTTGTGAGGGAATGAAAGGAGACAGGGTGTGTGCAGCTCACAGAAAGCATAGACCCCCCCCACCCACCCAAGGCCTCCAAGATTAACAAGAGGCGTAAAAGAGAAAGTGCCACGGTATGCCCCCCTCCTCAGGCAGGAAGGGTTCCTGTGACAGTTGGCTATCCAACTTCGTTAATTATACAAGTGTGTTAGTCTCCTGCCTGTGACCTCTCCACCACCACTGCTGCAGAGGGAGAGGCACAGCCGTCTGCTCTTCATCCAAGATGCAGCCCCTCCTGTCAACACCAGACTTCACAGTTAGTGAACTCTTCAAAGAGCTCTCCTATGGAACTGTGTGAATTAAACCGCCAGGGTCTGAGTCCTGCCGTCACCATTTAGCAGTTACATGAACTCTGTGTTTGGAGTTCAGGTCTGTAAAATATGGTCACTGCTGAAACCACTTGGTTAAATTGCTGTGGCAAGAGGGGTGGGGGAGTAAATGCAGGTATAGACACTGTTTCCTGGCCCTGTCATGGGTTAGGGCTGAGCCCCTGTGTCTAACAGAAGCCCAGTCCTCAGGGTTCCAGAAGGTTCTCCAGATTTGGCCTCCTGGGGTTGACTTCTGTGTGTGTGACCAGTTCTCACCCCCTCATGGTGATGTTGCTGGGGCCCAGGGAACAGTCCAGCAATCTGATCTTAAAGCAGGGGTGTATAAACTTGACCAGAACAATCCAGAATGATCATCAGGAGGGCTTGTCAAAACAGGTGGCTGGGCGCCTGGGGCTGCGATGCTTCTGTTGATAAAGAGAGTGTTGCCTACGCGTGAGGACCTGAGCTCAAAACCAGAGCCCATGTTTAAAAAAAAAATCCTGGATACGGTGGTAAAGGCCTGTATCCCTAAGAATGAGCAAGCAGAGACAGGAGAACCCTTGGGCGTACTGGTCAACCAGTCTAGCCAAACCGGCCAGCTCCAGGTTCAGACCAATGAAGCACTTGGTCTCAAAAACTAAGGTAGAGGAGCCATTGAAATGGCTCAGTGGGTAAAGACTCTTACTGAAGAACCTGTCACACTGAGTTCAGTCTCTGGACTCTCAGTGAATGAAGAGAACCAACTCCCTGATGCTGTCCTCTGAGCCCTGTCCCTCCCTAAATAAATAAATAAAAATTTAAAAGCCTAGGTTAGAGGGTGACACAGGACAGCCAACGCTGACATCTGGCCACCACTCACGTACACGTGTACACACATACATATACACCTTTGTGCACACACACATTAACATGCACACACATATGTGCACACACACATGCACACACACACACAGGTTGCTGAGTTTCCCTTCCTACTCCAGTGACCTTACGCCTCCACAGTGATTTCTACTCTGCACAAGTTCGCAGCCGACGCTCAGGCTGGCGGCTCTCCCGCTTTCCGGGTCTCACTGCTAAATGCCTTCACCAGATCAGGCATGGGCCCCAGGTCCAGAATACCAAAATACCCAAAATACCCTGGCAGGGCTGGGGGGTGCCATCAGACACACCTCCCTTCCTAGGAACTTTGTTTGTCTTGGAGTGTGGGGCCCCCCAAGCTGCAGGCTACTGAGGCCTTCCTGGAGCAGGCTGGGGCTACAAACTTTAAACAGCCAAGCAGAGTGTCGCCTGCCCTGGGAAGGAAAAATCTGGTGAGGGGAGCGGAAGCAAGAAGAGTACACTTGAGACTGGGACTAAAAAACGTTTCTTGACCATCTTAGGGACAAGATGCTAGAAGGAATGAGGGACACCATGGCTTCTCAGTGTACTTACAAATGAGACAGACCAGGAAATGCTGCCCAACTGTTTATAAGCTAATGAATGGAAGAGAACGAGTCCCCCTCATGTCCCCTCATGTCCCCTCATGTCATGAGCTCACTCACGTCTCCCCCATTTGGGCCCTTCTTTTCACAGACAACCAGGAGAACAGAGGAGGAAAGCCAGAAGGCAGCAGCAAGGCCCGGAAGGAGAGGACGGCCTTCACCAAGGAGCAGCTGCGGGAGCTAGAGGCTGAGTTCGCCCATCATAACTACCTGACCCGGCTCCGGCGATACGAGATTGCAGTCAACCTGGACCTTTCGGAGCGGCAGGTGGGGCGTGGGTGCTTGTGTTCCGTCTGCTAACCCCCCTATCCCCCCACCCCCATCCCAGTCACCCCTGGCTGGACCCCCTCCCTTTCTTCTCCTCAGCCACAGCTGTACAATCAACCACCCCAGGGAGAATTATCAGAGTTCCACCGATGGAGACTCTGTAATTGTTCTGGGATGGAGCCTGTACAGCCCAGTTTCCCAATGGTTCCTCTGGTACTTCTCATGGAAACAAGAATTAGGACATCTGTGATCCGATTTCCCCCAAATTCGAATCAGCATTTGCCTCAGATTCTCCGAGGCCATTGTTTAAATGGAGATTCTGCGAGCCCGATGTTATGATGCTCACCTTAGGATCCCAGCACTTGGGAGGCAGAGTCAGGAGGATTATGAGTTCAAGGCTACCGTGGGCTACACAGTGAGCTGAGGCTAGCCTAAGAAACTGTCTTGAAAGCAATCAAAAGATGAGCTGGAGATGTAGCTCACTGGTAGAGTGTTTACCTAGCACGCAGGAATCCCTGGGTTTAATCCCCCACACTTCAAACAGGTGTGGAGATTACACATACCTGTAATCCCAGCACACTAGGAGCTTGAGGTCAAAGATCAAGACCATCCTTGGCTATGTAGTGAGTTCAAGGCCAGCCTGAACTACATGAGATCCTATTAAAAACAAACAAACAACAAACAAACAAGCAAAAAGCTAAAATAAAATCCAGATTCCAGGGAACAATTTTGAAGTAATAATGAGAGAGAATGGAAATATTCATTGGAAGAAAAAAAAGTTTTCAGGCAAACAAAACAAACAAACAAACAACAACAACAAAAACTGGGCAGTGGTGGTGCACTCCTTTAATCCCAGCACTTGGGAGGCAGAGGCAGGTGGATTTCTGAGTTCCAGGACAGCCAGGGCTATATAGAGAAACCCTGTCTCGAAACAAAACAAAACAAAAAACAAACAAACAAACAAAAAACGATGTGGTACTGGGTCCTGGGTCACTGAGGAAAAGGTCCCTGGCTCTTGGGTCTCTCCTTGAAGCACCACACCTGCTTTTGTGTGGCATAACAGTGGTAATAAAAAAAAAAATAGCAGTCTTCAGATGCTACTCTGTGAGAGTGAAGGGGCATTCGGAGTCAGAAGGCTTAGATTCAAATCTTGCCTCTGTCACATCCTGGTGCCTGTGATGTCTGGGTTTCCATCTTTGCAATAGGATCATAATCCCAATGTCATGTGAGAATAATGGTTAGCTTCAGAACCAGAGAAACTGATAGGTGCTGCTTTATCAGTGTGAGGAAGGATGAGCTGGTGTGATCTGCTCTCCTGTAGAGCCTGTTGTCAGGGAGGGGACAGGGCATGTGAAGGGGAGGGACAGCGCAGAGTGATTGTCAGAGACATTCCACCTCTGCCCACATCCGGAGAGTGGGCAGGCCTCAGTGAAGATCTGCGTGGTCCCTGGTTCCTCGGGGTATCAGCGAGTGAGGGTTCCAGGTCTTGAGCGACACAGCGAGGGGTGACCCTAGCCCTAGAGAGACCTAATCGATTCCTTTGCTTCCCCTTCCAGGTCAAAGTGTGGTTCCAGAACCGGAGAATGAAGTGGAAACGAGTGAAGGGGGGTCAACCTGTGTCCCCACAGGAGCAGGACAGGGAGGATGGGGACTCTGCAGCTTCTCCAAGTTCAGAGTGAGATGCTTCAACGACCAAAACCAAGGAAGACTGAACGGACACCCTTTCCAGCTCCCACCACCCAGTCCCATCCTCTCACATCTTCTGGGCCCACTCCGGGCGGCCTGAGCACACTCTTAGATGTGAAGTTGCCCTGTATGTGGGAGCCTTGAACTTCCCAGAAGGTTTAGCCAGGCATCATCCCATCTTAGCAGCCCCTACCCCAGGGCTTCAACATCCCACTTTCTCTTGAACGCCACAGGACCCAGTGGACTGGGAAACTCTAGAAACAGAGCCTGGGACCCTCTTTTCTGGATCTCTTGGCTGCTACACACACCTACTATCCCCCACGTACATCAAGGTCTCTTTTGGGTCTGGCCTGTGCAGAATCCATTCCTGGTGCCAGCTGGTGACTTGTGAAAGCAAAACCCTCTCCAGATGTTCACACAGTTGAGTTGAAGGCTAGAAAGTGGATCCTGTATCTAAGGATACAGAGGACAGCACAAGAGGGGATGAATGAGGACCTAGACATGTGGGCCTTGGGAATAGAAAGTTCTCGGACTGCAGTATCCTGTGCTCTCCAAGGACTCTGACTGCAGATGAGGACAGGAAAACAGTCCATCTTCCTCCACGCGATGCATTTGGACCTATCCTGTGTGATCCTCAAAAGCTTTGTGGGAAGAACTCCCAGGTTCACACACATGTGCAGCTCAGATCTCAGACCCAACTTCTGAGGGTGCTATACTGGTGGGCAAATAGCCTTGGGCAACAGTATCCTTGGAAGAGAGCCCTGTGTGCCTCAGTATGAGATGGTGGGTCTCCCAGGTCCTGCTGATATTGCAGAAGGAGATCAGCAAGTATTTGAATTTCTTGCATGGAGAGCTGATTGTGTTTAAAAATAACCCCCAGTTCCCCATCCCACCCCAACCCATCAGAACAGAAGCTGTGGAAAATGATTGTCAAACGAAATGGCAAGTTAGAGCATGTATCAGTTTTCCCCTACAGCATACTTCATATGTTTTCTTTCCTAAGATTACATCAAGCTAATTGTGCAAGGTCAATTCACTTTGTGAGAAAACTCTCAGAGAAATAAATCAACAGAAAAAAAAAGTGAAGTTTCTAGC
>NC_067481.1:21696592-21879756 GCF_947179515.1 Apodemus sylvaticus
TTAGGTGCCGGGCCAGGTGATTCTTTTCTTTGTTCTGGAGACTAGGTGGATGGCATCAGAGGCTTTAGGGAAGAATTCCTGAAAGCAGATGTTTCTCCATCACCTGACCCCTGCCCCTCTGCTCTGTTGAAAGTGTCTCCTACCAAGACTTCTAACAAAATACAGTACGGGTCTTGCTGCAGGGTCCCCTCTGTGCTGCCTCCTTGGAACTCATTTTTGTTTTTTTGTTTTTGGGTTTTTTTTTTTTTTTTGGTTTTTTGGATTTGTTTTTTTTCCGAGACAGGGTTTCTCTGTGTAGCCCTGGCTGTCCTGGAACTCACTCTGTACACCAGGCTGGCCTTGAACTCAGAAATCCGCCTGCCTCTGCCTCCCAGAGTGCTGGGATTGCAGGCGTGCACCACCACCGCCCGGCTGGAACTCATTTTGTCCTCACTAATATCCTTTTCCTTCTTGGGCTTCAACGTCCTGTCTTTCAGGACCTTGTCATCTGCTTCTTGTTCTAGAACGGGAAGTTTTCAGGAGACTCCCTCAAAGCTTCCTGGTCTCTCACTTGCAGGTCTATTTTCACCTTCGGCTCTGGACTGAGGATTCCCAAACTCATCCCTCTCCAGCTCTGCCTGGCCATTTCCTGTTGCCATGGAGAACCTTAACTCAGCTATTACTCAAGTTCATCATGACTAAAAACAAAACAAAACAAAAACAAAACCCTGCTCTCATTTCCGACTTCTCTCTGAGTAGCCCGCTCCTCTTCGGTCCTCTGACACAGGTTGTCCTTGATCTCCCTTCCCCCTGCCTCCCTAGCATATCAACTCAGCAAATATTTATTGGGCATCCACCACCCACACTGTAGGACATCAAGAGCTTACTGGACTGCACGGCGATTTTCCTGAAACAATCCTACTTTCAACCTTTCTTCTCCCATATTTCATTTTTCCTTCCTGCCTATCTGGCTTCCTGTTTCCACCCCCCACCCCTCCAAACCCCCTCACCCCCCACCCCACCCCCATCAGAGTCTTTACTCCTAATACCTTCCCCTATCTCACAGCAGAACGGTCTTTAAAACCCATTCTCATGCTGGAGAGATGGCTCTGTGATTAAAAACACTGGCTGTACTTCCAGGGGTCCTGAGTTCAATCCCCAGGACCCACACGGTGGCTCACAACCATCTGTAATGGGATCTGATGCCCTTACTCTGGCATACAGGTGTACACGCAGCAGAGCACACATACATTAAATAAAATAATTTTTTAAAAAAAGTCTAAAAAAACAAATGAACAAACAAACAAACAAACAAAAAACTACCCATTCTCATCATGTCCCTCTTTGCCTGACTTCCTTTGTTTGCTTCAAAGTCTCATATAGCCTGGGTTAGCCCCGAAGTGTTGTGCAGCCAAGGATGACCCCAATCATTGATCTTCCGGCTACAGCCTCCCAAGAGCTCAGATCACAGGCATGCACTGCTCACAGTGGTCCTTCTTTAGCTCTAGTGATATGTTCTGAATTCACTTCCCAGAACACTCCTGTAGGATCCCTTTTCTCCAGTGACAGTGGTCTCCTCCCTAAACCCTCTCAGTACTCAGCACAGCACTAAAGGCATTGTTCATGCCATGCTTCCAGAAGGTCATGCCCTTTCCCTGCTTCTGCACCACCCCTACTCATCTGCCAGGGCCTAGGGGAATCCCACTCCTTCCCACGATGCTCCAGTCCATCCTTTACTTCCAGTCGCCTGTGGCACCTCTAGCAGGAACTCTTATCTCCCCAGTCCACAGAGAGAGCAAAGTGCTCAACCTGACTAAATACACAGAAATGCCCCCCCACCTCCTCTGCCCCCACACAAAGGCCAAAGCATCTTCAGCGTCGCCCTGCCAACCAGTGTTTATACACCCTTGCTGCAGGGTCAGGGTATAAATGTCAGCACCAGTGGATACAGGGAGGGAAGCGCGCTTACATAGAATCCAAACACTCTGTCACCATCTCTCTCCCCCTCACCATGGCAGCTGCGATTTCTTCTGGGCTGTCCCCATCCAGATCAAATCGGAACGTCACCATCTTGCTGTTGTGAGTCTGTAGCTGACACTCGACAACTCTGTCGTTCTGGTCTGAGACCTTCGGATTCAAAGTCAGCAGAGGGAAGAAATCAATGCCTCTGCCTTGTTTTTCCACCCTGCTGTAGCTGATACACTCTGGCCAGAGTGGAGCTTGAGAACAGATTCTACGCCCAGAGTCTGGCATTGAAACTAGACTAGATGCCTCAAAGCATCACCAGTCACACAGGACAACTCCACTTTTCTGCCCCGCCCTGCCCAGCCCCGCCCCAGGCAGTTCCCTACTGGTCCTGTGGGTTATTGTTCAGTTCCTGGGCTATCCTTACACTAGTGACCCGGAGCCGGGATCGGGGTCTTCGTCGAAGAGTCTTCACTGGGTTTTTCCTCATTTGCCCCCCTTCTCCCATGTCACTGAGGCCTGACGCCGCATCTGAGGCATAGCTGGACCAGGGAAAGGAGATGGAAGGGTTTCAGTAGACAGTGGGAACCCAGAACATTCTGTGTCTCACCCTGCTACCCCAACTTAAACCAGAACATACCTGTCCCCAGGAGAAAAGTCACTGCCAGGGCCAGACCGTGGGATGGACAAGGCAAAACCCTGAAAGACGACAGAATTCATGAGATCAGGGGATAATAGCTGATGATGATGGTGGAGACTCCGGGAAACGGTGTCAGGTTGTGGGGAGAATACTAGGGAATTGGAGGCATATGGGCAAGAATAGTGTGTTTTGGGAGCCCAGGGAACAGGTTAGGGGGTGGGATTCAGGAGAGAGGGATAGGTCTTGGACTTTGAATGGCTGGAACCTCCAATTCCCTGGCCTGGAGACCCCCTCTCACCGAGGGCAAGCAGAGATGGGACTCGGCGGGGCTGGATGGCACCCCCCCAGGGGGCTGAAGGGCAGGGTCTGAGGTGTCCAGGAAGCCGGAGGAGCTGAGGTAGCCATCAGTCTCGCAATCAGCTGGTAGGGGAGGAAGTGGATCAAAAAACAATAAGAATAATAAAGGACTGTGGTGGGAAGGGAGGGGGACCTGTCAGAGCAAAGAGGGGCCTGGAGCCAGGAGAGAATTGTGGGAGCGTTTGTCCACAAAGGAAGGTTCTGGACTTCTGGGACCTAGAACTCAAAGTCGGGGTGACTTACACGTCGTAGATGAACAGCTGGCATGGCGGAAGAGGAAGGATTGGTGCTGGTCAGCCTCTGGCTCCTCAGGCTCTGGCGGGAAGGCACTGGGAGGACCAGGAGCCATATTCACAGTTGCTGGAGGAGGTCCTGAGTCTGGTGGGAGAACCTCCAATTCCCTGGCTTTTCGTAGCTTCTCCCGCTTCCGCTGGATGGCAGCAACCCGCTCTCGAACTGCACAGGCCACTGGCTGGTAATCGGCTTCGCAGACTAAGCCCAAGGCTACCTGGAGTCAGGATAGCAAGGGAGACACAGCTTCGGATTCCCCCCACAGGCCAAGAGGGACTGGGGAGCTACCTAAGCTAGCAAAATGATCTCTGCATGAAGCACGGGCCTAATTCCAAATGCTCGTGTAAACCTTCAGGTAGGTAGGTGTGACTGAAATCCCAGTGCTGGGGAGGCGGGGAAAGCAGAGCCCGTGGGCGGGGCTTGCTGGCCAGCCAGACTAGTCTAATTAGCAAGCCCCAGGTCCTAGGGAGAAACCCTCTCTGCCCATCAACCCCAGAACTCTGGAGGCAGAAGCAGGCAGATCTCTGAGTTCGAGGCCAGCCTGGCCTACAGAGTGAGTTCTAGGATAGTCAGGGCTACACAGGGAAACCCTGTCTCAAAAAGCAAGGTTGCTGGTTTCTGAGACATGACACCCAAAGTTAACTTCTGGCTTCCACATCCATACGCACACACATGCATACGCACACACATGCATACGCACACACATCGGTATACAGCAGGGGTGGGGAGAGAGGATAGAGGGAGCAGACAGATCCATCAGGACACCTTTAAACTGACTTTACAAATCTGCACACACACATCTGTAAATGGAGGGTGGTTGATCAGGACACTTCTTTGAGGCCTCTAGAAATAAGGAGGGAACTATTTATTAATTAACAACCATGTAAGTTAACTGAACTCATCATCCTTAAGTCTTCTCAATAACATTATGGGATAAATTTTGCCACTGTTGTTTTGGACATGATTCTGCAATCATAAAGACCTGAATTCCAAGCTGGGTGGTGGTGGCGCACGCCTGTAATTCCAGCACTCTGGGCAGCAGAGGCAGGCAGATTTCTGAGTTCGAGGCCAGCCTGGTCTACAAAAAAAACAAAAAACAAAAAAAAAGACCTGAATTCTGGTGGCTGGAGAGATGGCTCTGCAGTTAAGAGCACTGACTGCTCTTCCAGAGGTCCTGAGTTCAGCTCCCAGCAACCTGGTGGCTCACAACCATCTGTAATGGGATTCGATGCCCTCCTCTGGTATGTCTGAGGAGAACCACAATGTACTCACATACATAGAAGGAATGAATGAATGAACGAATAAATGAAAAAAAAGATCTGATTTTGGTCTCCAGTGTCCATGTAAAAGCATGTGCATACATGTATACATGTGCATACCCACACACACAAAGAGTACATTACACACACAGGAATCCCTTGCTCCCTTACAGATAATAGATCAAGATTTAATATTGAGGACAGATAAAATGTCTCTGTGTTCTCTGTGTATAAAGGTGGCCACTGCCAAACCCAACAGTCTGGGTTTGATCCCCAGGGTCCACATGATGGAAGGAGAGAACTGACTCCCACCAGTTGTCCTCTGACCTCTACATGCATGCTGTGGCACATGTGACCCCCACATACATATGCACAGTGTCACACGCAACATAAACAAGATGCTACTCTAAACAGGCTGAATCTCAAGTCAAGCTGGGCCATGCTCTGGAGACTGCTTTGGTGCCAAACAGTCTCCTGTATCTCTGGCTGGCCTGGAGTTCACTGGCTGGACTCCTAAGAGATTCATCTACCTCTGCCTCCTGGGTGCTGGGATTAAAAACAAAATAACAACAACAACAGCAACAAAAAAAAAAAAAACCCAAAAAAACAAAAAACATGCCCTGGGGTTGGAGAGATGGCTCAGTGGTTAAGAGCACTGACTGCTCTTCCAGAGGCCCTGAGTTCAATTCCCAGCAACCACATGGTGGCTCACAACCATCTGTAATGAGATCTGATGCCCTCTTCTGGTGTGTCTGAAGACAGCTACCGTGTACTCACATACATAAAATAAATAAATCTTAAAAAAAAAAAAGACATGCCCCACTGAGCCAGCATGGTCTCAGTGAGAATCCTATATTCTCACGCCTCCATCCATTCGGGTTCTCTTCAACAAGCTTTCGGGGTTCTGCCCTGGCATCGTCTGTCTCCCACACGTACTTTCTCCTCCACTAATCTCTGCCTGTCACCTCCCCTCGTCTTTTCAATCAGTTTAGCTGTGGGCTTTGCCGGGTGAGTGAAAGGGCCACCAGATTTCAAACCAGCTGGAGATTACATCCCGCTTTGTCATTTGTTTTCTCAGGAGTCTAGACAAGACAGTCAAACTCTCTGAGCATGCTCCCCATAGTCCTCCCAAGAGGGTCACGTGACAAGTGACAATGCTTTTTTTTTTTTTTTTTTTTTTTTTGGTTTTTCGAGACAGGGTTTCTCTGTGTAGCCCTGGCTGTCCTGGAACTCACTCTGTAGACCAGGCTGGCCTCGAACTCAGAAATCCACCTGCCTCCGCCTCCGAAGTGTTGGGATTAAAGGGGCGTGCGCCACCACTGCCAGGCATGAAAATTCTTTCTTTCTTTAAGCCACACGTAATGTTAAGGAGCACCTACTATTGCTTAACAGTAAAGGACTGTGAAAAAAATCAATAAAATATTATCTGACCACAGATTGTTTCTAGTCTAGCAGAGGAGAGAGACGGGAAATAGTCAGGTATGAAACAAAGCCCAAGATTTGCGGTTGTATTGAGACATCCCCATCCACGGATCTGAAAAGAAGCATTTAGCTTTTACACTGGAGGAGTGACCGTTGATACTAAGCACAGAGCGGGAAAGAGACAAAGAAGGTGGAGAGGAAAAAATAACAAATAAATTGCCAAGAAGGGCATTCTGTGATAAATGAATCTGCAAGGCAAAGAAGTGAGGTTAGGGTTTCCAGGATTTGTTCTGGGGGCAGGGGGGGGGGAGAACCCTGGTGTGCGCGTGCGCAGGTGGATTGGAGAGACAGACCCCTGTAGGGGCTGCAGCTCTGGGTAGGTAGCGCCGCACCCCGCCCCTCCTGTTGACTGCTGGCAGGATGGCTGAACTCTGTACACATTCAACCAAAGCAGGATCTATCTATATCCTCCTCACCATCTCCTGAGCCACCTCCTCCGCAGCGTCCCGGCCAAGCTGGAACAGGAACTCGATGGCCTGGTTGTCCCGTGGGCGCCCCCCGCGCCGTGCATCCTCCATGCGCAGCCAGAGTTTGAGACCCGGCTTCTCTCCGTCATCTTCCTCTGCCAGCTCCACGTGCACACCCCGTTCCTCGCGGAAGAATGCGTGGGCCAAGAGATCCTGGATGGTGAACCTGGGGAGCGCGGAACAGTGAGCGCGGGAGACCGCTACCACTGACTGCCCCATCGGCTCCATCCCGTCTCTGCCCCAGACCCCACCTCACCTCTCGTTCTTATCCGTGCGGATGCAGCCTTCAATGATCTCCTTCACCTCTGGCATCTTCACCTTGTAGAAGCTGTTGGGCTTTGTGCCCTGAGAGAAGGGATCTCATGAGGCCTCGGGCTGCCTGCGACCCACTCTGCAAGTCTGCAGTGCAGGCGGGGGTGGGGGTGGGGGGCGCCAAGGCTCGGGTCGGGGAGGATGCTGGTACTGAAAGACTTGATTTCAGATCCCATTCCCTCCATATATTGTTGGTGTGACCTTGCCCAAGGCTTCTGGCTGATTGTTCTCTCATTTGTAAAGGGTAGAACGTTTGCCGGGCTCACCTAGTGGGGCAACTAGAAAGATCTACTGAGACTAAATGTGAAGTTGTCTGTAAACTCTTTGGATTACACATATTCTTACCAGCTTGTGTGAAGGTTTATGTGCATACATTTCTGCTTCGTCAGAACATCTTTCTGTCTGGCCTGGTTTTATTAAGGATATGTGTGTGTGTGTGTGTGTGTGTGTATATACACACATATATACATAATTTAATGTATATAATATATACTCTTAATATATATGTTAATATAATATATGCTAATGTTATATACAAATATATGAGTATATAAAGGGTACTACACACAGGCTAGTTAGAGGATAGAAGAGTGGGAGAGGCACTGGGGATCCCTTCTTCCCCGAACCCCACCCTTCTCACCGAAGTGACCTTGCGGTAGATTTGTGCGGCGTTCTGACACTCCGAGTAGGGATACTCAGACGTAGCCATCTCCAGCATACACATGCCAAAGGCGTACACATCCACAGCCTCGTCGTACTTTTCCTCATACATCTCAGGGGCCATGAATTCCGGGGTCCCTATTGGACCCACAGAAAGGATCAGGCTTCTTCCTCCTGGTTTCCTCCCTCCACTTGAGTATATCACACGGGGGTGGGGGTGGGGAGCCTTAAGAGCCCAAGAGCAACCCCAGGAGTTCTGGAGTGTTGGTTGGTTGACCAACTAGTGCCCAAAGCCTATGCTGGGGGCAGGAAAAAAATGGGTCTCCCTAGTGCAGTAGCTCTGTTGGAGCGGAGTGAGGGGTCCCATGCTCTTTTCTGATGCAAAGGAACTAGTAACGGCAAGGGTCCTGCTGGAGAGACGCACCAATGACGCTCTTGGCAAAGGAGGCGCGCTTGAGCGTGGCCAGTCCAAGATCTCCGATTTTGACAGAGCCTGAGGGGCCAGTAATGAAGACGTTGTCACACTTGAGATCTCGGTGCAGGATGGGGGGCACTCGGGAATGTAGAAAATGAAGTCCCCGTAGGATCTGGCGACTCCAGCGCTGAAGGACTCGGGGTTTCATTTCGCGGAACCGCCTCAGGTACCTGGGAGAGGGTGTGTCACCGTGGTCAGGGTGGGGATATCTATCCGGGGCTGGAAAATTCCTTCCTAACCCATCCTTGCCACCACCTCTGCCTTCTCTGCCAGCATTATTTTAAATTAGACCCGTCTGGGCCGGGAAGAAACTGAGTCAATGAGTGCAGTGAACAGGTTACAAAATGATTCTGATGGTAAATTCATAGATAGGGCTGCAGCCAAGGATGGTGCCTGGAAGGAATGACTAACCGTCCCAAGCGTGGGGAGGACTAACTTTTGTCTTGAAGGGTGAAAACAGGGAAGGATGGAGACTTTCCAGGCTGAAGTGACTGTTAAGAATGGGTGGAATCACAAAGAATTGGGTTTGTCTGTAACTTCCGCTCAAGAGGAGAGTGTGTTGGAGGGACTGACCAGACTTTACCCCCAGGGCAGCGGGAAATCTTGAAGAGGTTTAAAAGAGGAGGAGGAGGAGCAGCAGCGGGCAGAGGTGGCGCATGCCTTTGATCCCAGCACTAGGGAGGCAGAGGAGAGTGGATTTCTCAGCACTAGGGAGGCAGAGGAGAGTGGATTTCTCAGTTCGAGGCCAGCCTGGTCTACAGAGTGAGTCCCAGGACAGCCAGGGCTATACTGAGAAACCCTGTCCCGGGGGTGGGTGGATGGGGAACCAAAAGAGTCAGAGGGTCAGGTTTCCCCTGGGTTGCAGGAAAATAGTATAACTTGAAGAGAGAGCAGACTGGAAGGGCCCTCCCTTGAGGAGGGCTGCTGGGAGTTGGGAGGGTGTCAGCAAGGTAGGGGCAAAGATGAGATGGGCGGGGGAGGGGGAACCCAGTGGGAGGATGTTAAACAAGGACTTAGGAAATGCCACTGTAGAGAATGAGGGTACAGCGAAGACACCTAAAGTTTTGACCTGTGTGCGCGGTACACATTGACCCTCACACAGACTGCTAAAGTGGGAGAGAGCATGGTTTCAAGTGTATAAGTTTGAAGTGACTGGGAGTTGTTCCTAGAGCCTCGGAGTGGTGTTCCATCCTCCCCCCTCCCACCCAGGCCAGAGCTCACGTCTTGAGCGTGCCCGAGGTCATGAGTTCTGTGACCAGCACGATGCAAACCTGGCCCCTCAGCACCGACTTCCACGAGTCATAGAAGCGGACGATGTTGGGGTGCTGCAGGCCCTTGAGCATCTCAACTTCCTCGGAGAAACGCTGCCGTTCAGCCCGAGAGAGTTTCCGAGTCTGTAGGATGGGGTGACGGGGGTCACGTCAGTTCCAGACACCGCCCCCCCCCCCCAAGAAAAACATGGAATATTTGGGATAGAGCTGGGGGAAGAAATGAGGACGGGAACATATAGTTAGGGTATGGTTGGTGAAATTGCTAGCCAGAAGGGCTGTAGACCCCCAACTTTTGGTTGGTCCCTTCTTATTGCTCTAAAACACATCCACCCTGGGCCTGGGGCAGCACTCTGGACCCCCTGCTGGACACAAGCGCCTTTATGCAACCAGGTCTGGGAGCTATGCACTCAATAGCGTCTTTGTGGCCGCCAGAGCAGACCGTGGAAGGGGCGGGGTGGGGTGAGGGGGTGTGTGGAGGGGTGGCAGCCGGCAGGCAGCAGGCAGACCACGCAGGGAATTGGGGCCATCAAGAGGTTAGCCCTAAAAACTAGGAACTACAAATAGACAGAGTCAGAGGAAGATACCAAGAAAGAAAAGATCCAGGGCCAGGAGACTGCTCCCTGCCCCCCATGGCTAGAGCTGCCCCACCCCTCTTCTCCCTCTCCCTCTCCCTCCCCCTCTCCTGAGTCTGGCTGATTTTCCTGGCCTGGCTTAGAGCCTCCGACGCAGCACTAGCAGTCACTAGGGGAGAGCCCTATGCCAGGGCCAAAGTGGAAGGACCCTTCCTCCTGTTTTTATACCCTAAAAATTTCCGGGACCACTCACACTTAGAGTGGGAGCCACGAAGGAAGAAACTGCCAATCCACATCTTCCTAAAGTCCAAAAGCTGCAAGGCTGAGCCCTTGGCAATGGAAAGGGCAACCCCAGGTATGCTTAGGGATGAGAAACTGGACTGGACTCCAGCTATAACTAGAGCTTCCTATTGCTTCTTGAAGCTGTTGAGAAGTCTATTTGTAAAGCTGACAGCTCCAGAAAGGGCCTGGAGAACCCCCCCCTTCTGCCACAACTACCTTAAATCTTTCTGGAGGTAGAGGGGGCCTTGTCCTCAGCCCCTGGACTCTCTCACATACTAAGTTTGTAAACAGGGAGGAGGAGGAGGAGGAGAAAGAAAACCAGAGTCACAGAGGAAGACCAAAGTAAGACTTGGAGGAGCAAGAGAGGAAGGGGCAGCGGTACCCGGGAGAGACTAGAGGGCTACTGCTGCCCACCCAGTTTTCCAACCCTCGGATTTGTATAGAGGTTTGAAAGTGACATTGTCTATGCTCACTGGCCCATTGGCAGCCACTATATACCACCTGCCTCAGTTTCTCCTGAAACTACCCAGTCAGTAAACTCATGCCGGCAAGGAAAGCAAGAGTGCCTGGACAGCTGACAAAAAAAAAAAAAAAGTGATCCTTCCTTTGATATTGTCCTCCAATGTCCCCAACCTAAGACCCCCCCACAAAGGCCCCAACCCTAGGTACCACCGAGGGGGTACCCAGCCACACCTGCAGCTCACACCAGGCCACCTCTACCGTGGTGTCAGTGTCTAGTCCTCGATACACGGTCTTGAAGGAACCTCTTCCAATCTCAATGTCAAACTTGAGGTATCGGCCGTCCGGAGACGTTGCCACAGCCTGGGTTTCTGTGTCCTCTTTTTCTTCCTGCTCCCGCCGCCGTTCCCGGGCTGCAGCATCAGGAACCCTCGGTGGCTCTCGGGACCCTGGACCTCCTGAAGGTCCCGTAAGCTCAGGACACGCAGAGTCTGCAGCCTTCACGGGGGCTGCTCCAGTCCATGCGCCCTCGGGGGGTTCTTTAGAACTTGAAGGTGGGCTCCTCGTGGGGCCAGCGGAGTCCGGAGGATCCGGGGGTTCAGGAAGGAGTGAGGCTGGTTGAGACCAGGAGCTCAGCAGTCCCAAATCGACTGAGCTGCGGCGGCTGGGTCTCGAAGAGCGCGGCCGGGGCTCAGCCTTTCCAGAGAAGCGGCGCACTCGGCGAGGAGGTGGCCCCAGGCGGGTCGGCCCGGTGGAGGTGAGAGCTGGAGGTGGCCGCAGAGCCAGGTCAGCCTCGGTTTGAGACATGGGGACCCCGGTCTCCGTATTTCGAGGTGCTAGCATAGGAAGGGCCGGGCGCCGCAGACCAGAAAGCCTGGCGGCTGGAGGCGGCAGCCTTGACAGGCGGACCCGCTGGGTACGCAGCACTCCGGCTGAGCTGCTGGGGCCCCAGCCCCCGCTGGCCTGCCCGGCGACCCGCCCCCGACTCCACCCCCGACCCGCCCCCAACCAAGACCGGTCCTCACCACCCAGGGCCGCCCCCTTGTGAGCCTGGCGTGTTGCAGTGTGGAGCTGCGGGTACTGCCCCTCATCTCGACCGCTGCTCAGCCCCCGACTGTGTGCCCTGCTTTTTCCAGAGTCCACGCCTTTAAACCTTCTTCCCGGCAAGAGCGGAGTGAGTGGGAGGCGGCAGCAGGGACGCTCCCGCACAAGAGGGCAAACATGTTTGGGGTGGGGGAGTTGGAGAACACTGGAACAGGAGATGAAAAGTGACCGCCACTCCTATGCCTCAATGAGGGGGAGGTGCACCACCAGCCTGCACACCCTTGATAAGGCAGCGTTACAGTCCCAATCAGAAGTAGCGCCCCAGGCCTAACAGCATTGGAAAGGTAAGGCTTTCCTGGCTCAGCAGTGCCTGGCCTGCACAAGGATGGGTTGGTCATCCTCCTTCCCCACCACCTGGCCCCAACCAAGAGCTTGTCACCCATCAGCTCCACCCCACCTGGGCCTGAGCCTGGCCCTGGCCAGAAAGGTTGTTTTTGCTGTGGGCTCTCTTTCCTCTCCTTGTGTTTGCCAAAGTCTTCAATAAACCAAAGTCCACATCCGGTTTACCCCCCCAAGCTCCCCTTGGCCACAACTACCCCACCCAGACCATCAGGGGTGGAGGGAGGGGCTTCAGAATAGTTCAGGACTTCCATGGGAGAGCAATAAGTGACTCCGATTTAGAAAGCAAGCAGTCTGTCCCCAAGCTGTGTTCCACCCGCACTCCTCCACACAACCCACCCAGCACATGGCAAACCACAGGCTCACTGGAGCCCCCCAGGCCCTTCTGTACAAAGGCCAAAGGATTCTTCTCTTCCCTTGGCTGGGACTCAGTCAGGTGGAACTCCGCACCGCCTTCCCTTGTTCCAGTTCAGCAGTAGTAAGAGGCAGACAGTGGGAGTAGAGATTTTAATATCATAAATCAGAGTGGGCCCGCCTCTCCCGTCGGCCCTTCTGGGGCTTCCTATCTTACACTGCCTGGAAGGCTGCCTGCAGCCAGGGCTTCCCCATCCCTAGGGAGGATCCAGCACCAGCCTGAGGAGGAGGCAACAGCAGCTAAAGGAGTGGGAGGAGAGAACTAGTGCAGGCGCATGTAGGCGGGTGTGTACTTATGTGTGAGAACACATGTAAAGTGTCAGGTTTATAGACCCTGGCACAGGGACAGGATAGGATGGGAAAGGAGGTAGGGCAAGAAACATCCTTTCTCCGTGGCACTGTGGGCTTACCCTATCCCAGGGACAAAAATGGTGGGTTGCATGGGAAACATCCCTAAGTCTAGCTTTCAGGACTTGAGCCCTTTGAGTCTGGTGGAGTGACAGATCCCGTCTGTGGGGACACTAGGTCTGTCTCCTTTTGAAAGCCCTGGAAAAGTGGGAGGTAAGAAGTAAAGGAGACAGGTCTCTGCTAGAAGAACTTGACTCCTCGGCCATCGCTGACAGTGATAATCTCAGCCTTGTGCTCTTGCTGCAGGGCCTGCAGAGCGCGCAGCAGGGTCGCCTCATCCAGCCCGTGGAACTCTAGATAGGAAGAGATGGTCAGTCAGGGATACTCAGTTCTCAAGGTGGTTGAACTAGAACCTGAGACCTTCCAAAGCCAGGATCCTCCATTTGTATGCTGTCTGCACAGCTGCAGCTGTACCTCACACTTCCTGGGCATTCCTGGGGAGTAGGGAACAGAAGGCAGCCTGTGTCAGCATGAAATGAATCGGGCTCATCTCACCCTTCTCAATTCTGAAGGACCTGCCCTCTGAGCCCTCTTTCCCTTTGTTC
Organism: Apodemus sylvaticus; assembly: GCF_947179515.1. Lineage (NCBI taxonomy): Eukaryota > Metazoa > Chordata > Mammalia > Rodentia > Muridae > Apodemus > Apodemus sylvaticus. Next base: position 21,709,874 of record NC_067481.1, read on the forward strand.
CCATCAAATATCTGATGTACCAGGGATACCTTTTGCCTTTAGGACCACAAAGTAACCCTGATAATCAGACCTAAGCCAGTGCCCATGCACTGGACAGGGACCCTATCCAAACATATCTGTACAAACCAGGAGGATCTGCCTTAATACATACAAGTGTAGTCGGTAGCCCCTAAGTCAGGAGACTGCTGAAGTTCAGAGCTAACACCTGTCCTTTCCGAACTGTAAGGGCGCCAAAGGCCAGCAGAGTATCTAGACCACTGATATGGGATGATACTCTTGGAGATGTGAGAGGCAGCAGACAAGCCTTGACAGGCTTGCTCACCTCACCCCCTGAGGGAGCCCAGCTCGGGTCAGGAAGTGAGCATTCTGGGGAAGCCTCCAGCTTTGCACAGGCTGAGTGGTGGGCCGGGCCAGGCTGCAATGCTGAACTCATGCGGTGCTTGCTAGTGGGAAGAGCAAGCAGAGGCCTGCAGGGGAGGGGAGACAGCCAAGAGGTATAAAGTACTGGAGCAGTCACAGCCTGGCAGAAACCCCCACCCCCCTTACCCTGGCAAAGACTGAAACCTTTGGTGATCCTGGGGATCAGAATAAAGAGTCATAGAAAAAAAGAGCTAAGAAGGTGTTTACTCTACTCGAAAATCAAAGACCATACAAATCCTTGCCTGGCACAAACCCAAAGGTTTTAAATGGGTTGGGGGTGGGGCTGGGGGTGTTGGCCCAATACCTGCAGCTGACACCCACAAATCTTGAGCTCTCTATAAGAAGGAACAGTGAAAGAGCTTGAGTCAGCAAGGAATGAGATTCCAAGCTTAATCCCCCACGCTGGTTCCTCAGCTGGCTTCTACAGCAACGATTCTGAACATTTCCCTGAAAAATCTTATAAAATACACAGACATCCACACCAACAAAGAGTTGTTCTGTTTGTGAATTCAAGTGGTATGAAATGTTTAGATGAGAGTTTAAAAGTTTTGCACTGGGCTGGAGAAATGGCTCAGTGGTTAAGAATACTCACGACTCTTATGGAGGTAAAGGGTTCGGTTCTCAGCACCTACATGACAGCTCATGATAGTTCTAAGGGACCCACCCAATGACCCCTTCTGGCCCCTATGGGCACCAGGGATTGTGTGGTGCATATACAAACATCCAAGTAAACACTCACACACACACACACACACACACACACACACAATAAATCTTAATTAAAAAAAAAAACCTTAGAACTTTTGCATTATGGAACGATTCAGAGACAGAAATGGTTAGTCTGAAGATGCATTAAACTAATACTGGTTGGGAGTTGATGGCACATGTCTTTCATCTCAGAACCTGGGAGGCAGAGGCAGGCAGATCTCTTAGTTCAAGGACTGCCTGGTCTACACAGAAAGTTTTAGACAACCAGGGTAACACAGAGAAATCCTGTCTTTAAAAAACAAAACACTGGCTGGGCGATGGTGACACACGCCTGTAATCCCAGCACTTGGGAGGCAGAGGCAGGAGGATTTCTGAGTTCGAGGCCAACCTGGTCTACAGAGTGAGTTCCAGGACAGCCAGGGCTACACAGAGAAACCATGTCTCAAAAAACCAAACCAAAACAAACCAAAAAAAAAAAAAAAAAAAAAAACACTGGCCAGGCGGTGGTGGCGCACGCCTGTAATCCCAACACTTGGGAGGCAGAGGCAGGTGGATTTCTGAGTTGTAGGCCAGCCTGGTCTACAGAGTGAGTTCCAGGACAGCCAGGGCTATACAGAGAAACCCTGTCTCGAAAAAACCAAATCCAAAAAACCAAAAAGAAAGAAAGAAAGAAACAAACAAACAAACAAAAAAAAAAACCGCTGCAGAAAAGAGGATTCTGATGCAAGAAGTGGAAGAAGACAAAGGCCTTACCTTCATCCTCCGTGTCCTCCCCACTGGTCAGTTCATACAGGGTAAACACAGAGTTATTCTGGCCACTCCTGGAAACCTGAGGGCACAAATAATGCGGGCTGAGCAAGGACTGAGAGTCTCCTGGGAGGGTGAACTTCAGCTCTACCCTCTTTTTCTCCAGGAATGGTACCTACACCCAAATGAGAACTGTCACCTCTGCAGTGTCCTAAGCCTGTAAACCCCACAGGTGCTATATTTGTATGTGTGTACACACATCTGAAACCACTAAACCACAGTCTTTCACGTGTCTCAGAAGTGACCTCTCCTTCTGGCTATTTTCTGTTCAGGAATGGGTGTTGTGCATTTGTTATATTTAGGCTGCTGGTGCTTCCTTCCCCCCTCCTCTCTTGGGAATGTTTGGAGTTGGTGGTAAGTAGGAATTTGAGGGACAGAGTATTCTGTCGTCACACCCACACTGGTTCAGAAGGTCTCATTCATGTAGACAACACCATGAACGCACAGTGGGAGAGGGAACCCAGGTTTTTTTTTCTCTCCCTTCCTTTCCCCATTTATCTCCTGTGGCCAGAGGCTCCAGCCAACAATAGCACTCATGGTTCCCAGTGCTGCATTCTCCAAACATGGCCTCACGTAGCCTCTGGCCTCCTACAGTCAAAGAAAGAGAGATTCTGTGCAGGAGAAACATTGCATCACTCAAGGACAGTGGCCAGCGAGGCCCATGCTTCCTCTCTCGCCCACTCCCCACTCTGCCAGGTTTGCATCTAAGGACGCCAGCTATCTGTTGGGCACAGGCAACAATTCTTTGCCATGGGTCATTGCCTAGTGCTTAGCAGGGTGGCCTCACCCATTGGTAAATGAGTTTCCCCCATTCTTCTGGCCTCCGCCACAGGATCAGGAAGCTGGACTTACTCTTATCCAGCCACTCGAGGTTCCCTGTAAGACAGATACTTGTGAAGGCATCATGCTCTAAAAGAGGCACAGAGGCAAATACCAACACTGGACAGAGCGGACCAGACTCTGCTTCCAGAACAAGAGATACAATATTTATTTTACTATTCTTATTTATAAGGCATCCTGTTCTCCTTAGTCTGAGGCCAGAGAGGGATTTTAATTCTGTATACTAATGGAGGGGGGGGAAGAACTAGGCCATCTCAGAATATTTAAAGCTTCAAGCTGGGGGGCGGAGACAAAAAAAAGTCACTAAAAGGAAAAGAGTTGCCCTGCTGTGCCCTCAGGACAAAACCCCAAGTAAGAAGAAGAAAAGGAAGGGGTGGGGTGGATAGATGGCTCAATGGTTAAGAACACTGACTATTTTTCCAAAGGACCCAGCTTCAATTCCCAGCACTCACATGGCAGCTTACAACTGTCTGTAACTCTAGTTCCAGGGGATCTGACACCTTCACACAGACATAAGAAGGCAAATACCACTGTACATTTAAAAAACAGTGTTAACAAAAATAAAACAAAACAAAACAAAACAGGGGGGCAAGAGAGATGGCTCAGCGGTTAAGAGCACTAACTGCTCTTCCAGAGGTCTTGAGTTCAATTCCCAGCAACCACATGATGGCTCACAACCATCTGTAATGGGGTCTGATGCCCTCTTCTGGTGTGTCTGAAGAGAGCAATGGTGTACTCATATACATCAAATAAATAAATCTTAAAAAAACAAAACAAAAAACCCCAGGTATTTGAAGAACAGAACCCACCTTTCTTCCTCAGTTCTTCTAATACAATCTGAATCGATTCCACGGGAAGTTTCCCTGGTTTAAGGTTAAGGGGATGGCCTACATGTGAAATGGGTTAAATAAAAAATTTTTGGAGTTAGGCCCATGAGGAAGAATCACCTAGCCCCTCCTTTCTCTGTAATACACACATGCAATTTTTGAAGAGGATATAAATTTTCATTTCCTCAATACTTTAGAAAGGGAGGTAAAAAGAAGCTTCCAGTGAGAAGGAAGAACTAGCAAAGTGTGGTACAGAGGCCTGTAATACCAACTTTCATAAGAAGGACACAGGAGAATCACCAGTAAAAGGACGGGCTGGGCTATAGCGATCAGTTCTTTAAAAAAAAGGCAAGAGTTTTAGAAAATAAAGGGTGTTACTCTTTCCTTCATTCTCTGCCCTTTTCTCCACAAATTTTACCTATGAATCAGGCAGCAAAAATAAATGACCCTCACTTCCTGGGAGAGGTGGAGCAAGAACAGAAAATTATTCAAGATGGTTTGGGATTTGAGCTTCAAAGAGAGGAGATTCAAATAGTTTTAAAGTTTGTAAAGCTTGGGATTCAAAGACCCCAGTACTCACTAACTAGGGTAAGGGGAGCTTGCACTGCCTGCAGAAGTGCATATAAAATGACTGTCTGCCATGTATTTTAGCTGTTTCCCAAGTCCAGTTTGAATAGAAGCCTGCCTACTGTGGGTAAAGAGAGGCGGGGAGATGCAGTCTGGGCATGTAGAAAAGTGTGGGAGTGCGTGTGTGTGGGCTATGGAAGAGCCTGAGGGAGGATACGCTGTAGCTTGACGTTGTTGAAGAGCGGGCTCTCCTGGGCTTCCATTACCGTCATGCTGGACTGTTTGTGCAGGCGGCAGAAGGACAGAACCAGAGAGCACCAGGCGGCCAGCTGCTTCTGCCGGGTGTCCACGTTCGGCTGTAACCTGCCGGGTGAAGGGAGCGGGACACAGAATTAACGAGTGTAAGAGGGCAGAAGCAGCACCAGCCCAGCAGCAGCACATTAGGGGAGAAAGTGAGGGGCTGACTGGACAGAGGGCGGCCGGGGGCTCCTTTCTCCCCTGGAACCCCAAGTGAATCATCAGGGCTGAGCCCTGGGCCCCGGGGACGGGAGGAAGCTACACTGGGCTTCTCAGGGTCTGAGCCTCACGTAAAGAAGGGCGGGAAGCGGTACTGCCACGGCCACTCGAAACTCATCGCCATCGTAGTAGCCCAGAAAACCCGGAACCGACAGGGGGCTTCCGGTTTCCGCCTCAGCATGTCCGGGCCGACAGCACAGCAGAAAGGTTCCGGACTCCTCTCGGGAGGCGCGCGGTGAGATGGGAGCGGTCCTTGTCACCTGTCAATCTGCTGCTGTCTAAAGAAAAACTTCAACAAGAAGCGCAGAAAGAGCTCTGGAGACTTCTTGTTTAAACAGAGGAAAAAGTAGTGACTTCTACAAACTGTGCGGTCAGCCGAGTGCAAGTTAGAATCCACATCTGGAGGCTTCTTTACCTTGGTGTCGATTACCAATCAATTTAAACTCATGATTCCGAAATCTCCTGTATTCCCACCCAGGTTGAATTCACTTCAACTCTTACATTTCCTGTAGGTCCATGGGAGCGTATTGTGTGGTTTGTATCACTATACGCGATTTTCAAAGAATCAAAATTTTTTGCTTTTTTTTTTTTCAAAGAATCAAAACTATCATTTAGCTCTTAACTTCTTCCCACAACCTCACCTTTCTAGACCCCAGACTTGGAATGCCTTGGGTTTCATCTGACTCATACCCAGCCGACACTAGTCAGATCTGTCCCTTTGCCTGCCTAAACTACCAGTCAGTTCCCAAACCAGAATTACTGTTTCCATTCTCCCAACAGTACTTTCACTGCTGAGCTGTGGAAAATTGCTGAAGACCAGAACATGTTTACTGAGTCCCAGGCTCGCTGACTAATCTCACTACTGGACTCTCAGGGGAGGCTTGTTGGATCTAGAAATACAAGTTTGGGAGTCTTCTGACCTGACATGCAATATGAACCCATTTGAGGGATGAGAGCGCTAAACAAAAGGTTTATTGAAAAGAAGGCTGACCTTGAGCTGCTAGGAAATGCACACCTTTAAAGATCGAGGGGACGCTGGGCTGTTTTCATTGATTCCCTGTTATCATCATTCAAGATAGTCTGCCTGTGTCTATCTGTCTGTTCTCTGCAGAATGATTATGAGAATCCCGTAATCTCTCTGTCACGATGTTTAATTCATAGCTCCAAAGCTCCTCACCATTTTTCTTCCTTTTCCTTTTTTTTTCCCTTTTCCTTTTGAACTCAAAACTGTTCTTCCTTAATAAGACTTTGTAAGAGTAATGTTAGCTGAGCATGCCTTTAATCCCAGAGCTCAACCTTTAATCTACTGCCTCAACCTTCTGAAAACTGAGATTACATATGTGTGCCATGTCCATGGTCTGGTTTTTTTTTTTTAAAGATTTATTTATTTATTTTATGCATACACTGTATGCTATCTACAGACACCCCAGAAGAGGGCATTGAATTCCATTACAAATGGTTGTGAGCCACCATGTGGTTGCTGGGAATTGAACTCAGGGCCTCTGGAAGAGCAGTCAGTTGTCTTAACAGATGAGCCATCTCTCCAGTCCTGGTTGTTTTTTTGTTTGTTTGTTTGTTTTTGTTTTTTTTTTTTTTTGGTTTTTTGGTTTTTTGGATTTGGTTTTCTCGAGGCAGGGTTTCTCTGTATAGCTCTGGCTGTTCTGGAACTCACTCTGTAGACCAGGCTGGCCTGGAACTCAGAAGTCCGCCTGTCTCTGCCTCCCAGAGTGCTGGGATTACAGGCGTGTGCCACCACCACCCGGCCCCAAATGATATTTCCATGTTCACCTTTTCTCTATGGGGCATAATAACTCGTCTCATTGTAACCTCCTGTCATACAACTCTTTCTTTTCTTCTTCATTCTTCCTTTTTAAACTTGAGACAGGGTCTCATGTATCCCAAACTCATCTGGAATTCTCTTTGTAGCCAATGATGATGATCCTCCTGCCTCCACCTCTTGATTGCAGAGTTTAGAGGTGTGCACTACCACACCTGGTAACATCCTTTCTTTCTTTTTAAAGAAGGTATTAATTTGTATGTATGTTTGTGTGTGTATATATATGTATATAAAGAAGGTATTAATTTGTATGTATGTTTGTGTGTGTATATATATGTATATGAGAAGGGTATTCTCTGGAGTTGGGGTTACAGGTGACTGTGAGTTGCCTGACATAGATACTTGGAACAGAACTTTGGTGGTCCTTTGCAAGAGCGGTGACTGATCTTAACCACTGAGCTATTGTTTTCAGCTCCTACATTTTTTTCCCCTTGTGTTAGTTCTGAAGGTCAGAGTCTGACTTATCTCTAACACCTCTCCTTTACCCCCTCACGACGGATGATCCTATAGATTCCCTTCATTGATTTTAATCATAACTCCTGCTTATAATTAGTTTTTACCTCCCCCCTCATCAGCTTGGCTAATGATTTTCTCATTCCTGGATACCTTGGTTGTTGTTGTTTGAGACAGGATCTCACTATGTAAACCTGACTGGCCTGGAACTTGCTACATAGATAAAGGTGGCCTCAAACTCGGAGACCCACCTACCTCTGTCCCCTAAGTGCTAGGGTCAAAGGTGTGAGCCACAAAGCTAGACTTTACTTCTGGAGTCTTACAATGACTTCCCGATTCACACTCAGGGGAATACTTTCCACCTAAGGCCTTGCCACGGACCAAGTGCAGCCACCCTCTTATGATTACATGTATGGTTTAGATATGAAACGTCTCTCTGAAGGTTTTTATATGTTGAAGGCTCGGGCTCCAGCGGGTGCTCAGATCCCGAGGAATCTAACTTTATCAAGAGGTAATTCATTAACGAGTCCATTGCAGAGTGGACTATTAGATGTTAGAGACTGGTGGGAAGTAATAGGTGACCAGGGGACTGCCATCGTCTGTTCTGGCTTCTTATTTTGTCTTTTGTTTTTTTCCAGAGCTGAGGACCAAGCCCAGGGCCTTTCGCTTGCTAGGCAAGTAGAGCCACAGGGCTCTACCACTGAGCTAAATCCCCAACCCCTGTTTCTGGCTTCTTATTTATTTGTTTTTAAGAGATTTTATTTATTTTATGTATGTGAGTGCACTGTAGCTGTCTTCAGACACACCAGAAGAGGGCATAAGATCCCATTACAGATGGTTGTGAGCCACCATGTGGTTGCTGGGATTTGAACTCAGGATCTGTGGAAGAGCAGTCAGTGCTATTAACCGCTGAGCCATCTCTCCAGCCCCCTTATTTATATGTATATGTTAAGTGTCTCAGGGGATGAAAGCCATTGTGGGTAGAAACCAGAATTGTTCTAACCTGCCTTTTCCAACACTATTCTGTACACAGTATTTTACACCAGCAGGTCCCTGGTACATATTAGTAAAAGAATAAAGACACATATGCATTCATGGAAATAGAGCAAATATTTATCTCAGTTGAAAATTTAAAATATGCTAAGGTTGCTGGGCAGTGGTAATGCTCACTTTTAATCCCAGCACTGGGAGGCAGGTGGATCTCTGAATTTGGGGCCAGCCTGGTCTACAGAGTGAGTTCTGGAACATCCAGGGAAACCATGTGAATCTTGAATATATATATATATATATATATATATATACACACACACACACATATATATATATATATATATATATACACACACATATACATATACACATATACACACACACACACACACATACATATACACATATATATCCATCCATCCTTAGGTTACTGGTTGGTGGTGGCACATGAATGTAATCCCAATTCTCGTGAGGCAGACACAGGCAGATCTCTGAGTTCCAGGACAGCCAGAGCTACACAGAGAAACCTTGTCTCAAAAAACAAAAGAAAAGTCCTTTGGTGACAGCCGTGGCCTGAGAGGAGTATATCTTTGACAACAAATAGGAAGGTTCCAAGAAACTCAGGCATATATCTACAAAACAGATAAGCACGTGCCAGGAAACAGACAGGCAGGCACGTATTTTGGGAAACAGATATTTCAGCAGGGAGAACAGAAGCCTCCAAGGAGGCTAAGAGTGCTGCAGGAGATAATCAGGTATTTTCACGGAAAGCGGAATTGCTTTGCCTCTGTTTGGGGGGACCTGTCAAGTGTAGCCCAGGAAGGATTGGATATGGGAGACCCCCTGTGAGGAAAACTGGTCTTCCCTGTCTGGGAAACCCTGATCATACACAGAAATGGTGGGTTGCAGAGAAGTAGGTGTGTTAATAGAGTATTGTATCCATATTTCTCAAGAAGCTTATAGAAGGGCCTGGCTAAGAACTAGGTTGTGACAGAGATAACATTTCTGAACCCCTGGGTCCATTGTTTGGGAGTCTTCCAGATTTTATACATTGTCTTGTTGGTGTTAGTGGACACCAGGGGGCAGTGTATGGCCACGATGGATCTCTTAGACAATGTGGGATGAAGGCCAAGAACATAGAGGGGGAACAGTGGAATCCTGTAAAGGAAGCCCTCTCCCCCATTGCCTTGGGCCTCGAACCTAAGGTTCTTATGGACAAATTCCTGTTGGTAATCAGATTTCTTCTTTCTGGCTCTAGAGTAAACTGAGGCATGAAGAAAGGGCAAACCTGGGCTCCTGGGTAGCCTTTTTTCCTTGCAGGGGTTACTATAGAGGTTTCTTGCCCCTCCTCCCACACCTTCCCAACCACAGGCCCCCAGCTGCTGTTCAAACCGGAAGGGAGTCTCTTCCTGCTCATTTCCTGGAGCTGGGTTTGGAGCTGCAGGAAAGGCCCCTCCCTGGGAGGAAAGAGTATAGGAACATGGCCTTCATGCAGAGGCGAAGGGCAGGTGAACTGAACGGAGGCAGGGCCGTCTAGATTCTTTTTTTTTTTTTTTTGGATTTGGTTTTTGTCGAGACAGGGTTTCTCTGTGTAGTCCTGGCTGTCCTGGAACTCACTCTGTAGACCAGGCTGGCCTTGAACTCAGAAATCCACCTGCCTCTGCCTCCCAGAGTGCTGGGATTACAGGCGTGCGCCACCACCGCCCGGCTGCAGTCTAGATTGTTTAAGCTCTGTTGGCCAGTAATGATGCCCTCTGTAGGACTATCATCAACACGGGCCCCACTAGGAAGGGAACATTGTACAAAAACATATTTTATTTAAAAGACTACAGACATTGTGCCATGAATCCCCTTTGCTGCCATTTCCACCAATCCAAAGGTCTGTGGGAAGGATGAGAACAGGTGGGTAGGGAGGGAAGGAGAGACTCCTGGTTCCAGCGGGGAGGTAGGGTGGGGGGGGGAAGGGAAAAGATGGCTACTGAGAAATGGACCCTAGGCCTGGGCATCACTGTCTTTACTCCTCCACACCACAAGAGTGACGAGGAATGGGATGAGGCAGATGGGGGCTATGATCATGGCCAGGAGCACATCCTCTGGGGGATCCGAGAAGGTGGGCTGCACCACGGAGCAGTTGGCAAAGTGTATCAGGTGAGCCTCGAGGATGATGCTTTCTGCCAAAGGGTTTGGGAAGCCCAGCCCGAACTTGTCTGCCTCGTACTCCAAGCAGTACTGCAGGTTGCTGTAATACCTGGGGAGCCGTAGGGGATCTGAGTGAGGGAAGGGGTGGGTACAGCGAGAAGGATGTCCCGCCCACAAGCAACAGGTCCAACCCCTTCAGCTTCAGCACTGCCCCTACCTGCTAATCAAAGTCCAGTTGCACCAGTCCTTGACAGAGTCCATGGAAGTCTTGTAATAATACCAGCAAGGTAGGACATTTGTTTCGTAGTCTTCCATCTTCCCTGTGGGGACAGAGATTCCACAATGACCACACCCCTGGCCCTCCCTCCAAGCCTTCCTATCCAGGTATTTCCAAAGTACAGTCCTCTGCCTTCAGAGAAGGGAATCCCTCTGAAAAGTTCCCCAGCCGGACACTTGTGACTGAGAGGAGCCTTCTCTCTCAGGACTCTGTGGCTCAGGAATCCTGTAATGGCAACCTTGTGCGTAGTATTTCCTTTCCTAGCCCCGAAAGCATAACCACACACACCTAGTCTTGCCCTTCCTACCCAACTGCGGGGTGACACTAGACTGTGATAGGGAGAGAGACCATAGGAACCCCCAGAGACACCAGAGAGGTTAGCAGGCATCAGTTGGTCCTAGGGTTGTCTTGTGAAAGGATTCCTCCCTGTGCTGCGTTTATCCTTCCCACTAGGTCGTTCTCCCATAGACCTAGGCACTCACCTTTTGACTCAAGGCTGTCCTCAGTGGGATGAGATTGATTCAGGGACTCCGGAGTGGTTGAGACAGCTGTAGAAAGAAATTAACATGAACGGGAAGGGTGGGATGACAAGGGGAGAGCTCTGAACAGCGGTGCCTGTTTATGGGTAGTGACCAAGGCCCTGGAAAGTCAGCACTGCTTTGGAACATAAAAATGAATAATCTCCCCACCGCCCCCGTGGGATTATGCTATTGAGGAAAGGGAGCGGCTGGTACCAGCTGCATCCCAGTCACACCCTGGTCCAAAGCCCTTTCCCTCTTTGTCAGTCCTGAGCCTCCTAAGACCTCTCCGTCTGGTTCGGGCAGGCACCCCAACTTCCCTTAAGTAGGAAGCAGCTTAAGTGGGAAGTAGCCGGCCGCCCCAACTCAGAGATGTGTTCAGGATCCATCTGCAGGTCAGAGCTGCTCCGCACGTCGATTGGTACTCTCAGGGTGGTCCCGCGCTGGCCTCGATGGCCCAAGCCCCTTCCCCTCCCGGACCTCCCGCATCTCCCACCCGGGCCGGACGCTGAGCTCACCGCCCAGCAGCAGCAACAGCAGCAGCAACAGCAGAGGGAGGCGCAACGCTGCCGACCGCTGGGCGCGGACCACACCGAGCGGAGATCCACCCGGGGCGCGCTCTACCCGGAGCGGAGCCATTACGCCTTGGGCGAGATGGCGAGGAGGGGCGGCGGAGCTGAGCTGGCCCGGGCGGGGGCGCCTATATCCCCGGCCCGAGCCGCAGGAAGCCGCGCCGCTTCCTCGGAGGGGCTGGCACGGCGGCGGCCACGTGGGGGGCGGGCTGCAGGGGGAGTCACTGCTGCAGCCGCGCCTCGCTCGGCCTGGAGTGCCCTGGCCCACTCTCGCTTCCAGCTCGGGCTGCAGGGCTGGACAGCTCCCCCTGTACCCCGGTACCGATATCCACTCTTCCCGCCCCGGACTAGCTCAAATCTCCCAGCATCAACCGAGGGATTCCGGTAGCTCCCGCCTTCTCGCACCAGAGGCGTGGGGGACCAGCTGGTGTCCCAGACCTGGGGAAGAAGAAGGCGGTTGGGAGTTCCAAAGGCTTCCGATGCCAGGGTATCTGAGGCAGGGGAGTTTTGGGGGAAGCGGCGTCAAGAGCTACGCCCGGCCCACTTTCTTTTCCCAGGGAACACCCACTGATGTCTGCCAAAATCCGGATAGGAGAGGGGGCTGGCCCTACTGGGAAAGGGAGGAGGTCTGAGAAGCAGGATAGAGAAGCGGTAAAGTCTAAATAAGCCCCCTTCAATGTAAATTCTGGGTCCTTCACCCACAAACCTGATAATGGAGTGCAAAAAGTAAGATGACTACATTTCCAGGAAAATGACCACCCAGGTTGCAAGCGCGAAGGGAGATACTAGAACGACCTTTTTTTTTTTGGTTTTTCCGAGACATACTAAATGTGTGCCTCTTAGTATTTGAGGTGCGTTATCGCGGTGGTGGTGATTGCTGTTGCTGCTTTGGGTGGAACCCCAGCCCCAAGGCAAGCAAACATATTCTCACCATCAGCAGTTTTATAGGGGAGGGGGTAAGCAACTAAAGTTCAAGGGGAGCCCCCCAGGACTCAACGGAGAAGCTCTGTTCCTAACTCTATCTTCCCACTTCTTGACTATAGAGCCTTGGAGTCTGCGGTTACCACCGGTCTCTCGTGCACTATCAGGACCTTCCTTCTGCTGCTGCTTCCTTCTCCTTCATGGAAGGAGACTGCACCCACTCCACAGAAGCTGGCTTTCTTTCTTCCTTTCCTGCGTGACTTGCCTAAGGTCACATTTTACTGGGAAGCCCCAAAGCTCAGTGTGAGCCCCCAGGGACCCTGCCAGCTATCACAACTCAGCTGTTGCCGTAAACTGAGCCAGCTAGCCATTAGCCTGAATTAGCCCAGGGGCTGGGGCCCACTTTCCAACTCCAGGCACACAGCTGTCAGCACAAAACTTTCCCAATTACTCCCAGACATTGACCCTTGAACTCAGCTGTTGCTGTTGTCCCCATTTACTGATCCCTGTCCACCAAAGTTATCCTTTATGGTCGCTCCTTAAAAAACAAACAAACAAACAAACAAACTCAGGACTTCCAGCTGCTGCTGCGTCACAGCCACAGGCAGCTGGTATTAATTCTAGGCTATAAGAGGTGTGATGGTGTGAGGTGGCCCTTTGAACACCTCAAAGTTCTGTTGATAAGGATCAGTCTTTCAAAGGTGCAGAGAGCCAGGTAGCCTCAGAGCCACTTCAAACTGGGGACCAAGAATGGAAGCATTCTTCAAAGCATTTCCCTTTTATTCTTTACATTTTTGTTTTGTTTTGTTTTGTTTTGTTTTTTGAGACAGGGTTTCTCTGTGTAGCCCTGGCTGTCCTGGAACTCACTCTGTAGACCAGGCCGGCCTCAAACACAGAAATTCGCCTGCCTCTGCCTCCCAAGTGATGGGATTACAGGCATGCGCCACCATGCCCAGCTTGTTCTTTACATTTTAAATACTTTTTAACGTATGTCTCTGTGTGTGGGTGCACATGTATGTATGTATGTATGTATGTATGGATGGATGGATGTGCAGATGCCTGAAGAAGCCTGAGTAGAGTCCTGGGGGTCCTCTGGAGCTGAGGTTACAAGGGAGTGTGAGCTACCTGATATGAATGCTGGGAACTGAGCCTCCTTCCTGCAAGAGCAGAAAATGTTCTTAACCACTAAGTGATCTCCATAGCTTGACTGCTTTTCTTCCTTCCTTCTTTACTTCCTTCCTTCCTTCCGGATCAGTATCTCATAAGGCTCCAACTTGCCTCAACACAGCCAAGTAAGACCTTGAATTCCTGGTCTACCTGCTCCACTTTCTGAGTATTAGGATCACAAGCATTCGCAGCCACACCCAGTTGATGCTGTGCTGAGGACAGAGGACAGAACCTTAAGCCTGCGAGACAAGCTCTCCATCCACCGAGCTCCTCCCCAGCCCAGGACTGCCCTTTTCAAGAAGGAACCTTGGCCAAGGAGGAGGAGGAGGTGTCTGGGCCATGAGATTCAGAGGAAGACAGGAGGAAAGAAAGAAAGATTGAGAGGTGAGAACGGAGAAGCGGAAAGCAAATAGAAGACAATTCCACTGTATGGGACCAGAGCCTACTGTGCGTGGCGCATGCCTTTAATCCCAGCACTTGGGAGGCAGAAGCAGGCAGATTTCTGAGTTCGAGGCCAGCCTGGTCTACAGGGTGAGTTCCAGGACAACTAGGGCTACACAGAGAAACCCTGTCTCGAACCCCACCCCACCCCCCCCAAAAAAGAAAAAAAAAGGTGACAAAAGCAAATGTGGCCTTATATATTTGTATAATGATAAAACCACGAACACCGAGGAGGGCACAGACTGGGTCCAGTGTAGTGTTAAATGGTGGGAGTCCCATGCTTCTGCCCAGCACCCACTCCTTCCATGTGTCCGGTAAAGCATGACTCTTAAACTTGAATAGTTAACCAAATATATTTATGTATAAGAAACTCCCAATTTCATGGTGCCAATTTACAATGATAAAGTATTATCCCAATATTTCTAAACTCTCCAAAACACCAGAAACACATCTGAAGCCACGTGGATATCCGTGTCTCCTCTTCTTTGCTCGACCAGTCGGCCCAGACTCTCTCCGCCCCTCACTTCTTTTAGCTCCTCCTCCTCTCCCCACCAATCACTGGCCTCTCACTGCCTCAATGTGAATGGATAGGAAATATCTTGCAACAGTCCCAACCTCTGTCTCTCTGTGGAATCTTGGACATATCATTTTCCTATCTCTGGACCTCAGCATCTTCATTAGTAAAATGGTCTTAGAACCAAAGGGGTAAAAATACAGGTAGCTTGGTATTAAGGGCAATTTTTTACTGGACTTGGAGTTAAATCTCCATTGTGATGTTGACCCTTCAAAGGATGGTTTGAGTTTTTTCTAGACTTAAGCACTTAGTGTGTTTGGGAAAGCAGATGTTTATCGCCTATAATATCTCGCTGACATTCAGAAATTAAGATATCTCCACAGATCATTTTTGTTGGGTTTTGTTTTTGAGACAGAGTCTGTATACATAGCCCTGACTGTCCTGGATCTCCCTAGGTAGACCAGGCTGGCCTAGAAATCCCCCTTGAGAGCTGGGATCAAAGACATGCGCCACCACAGCCTGCAATTCACATTTGTTTGTTTGTTTTTTGTTGTTGTTGTTTTAGATTGAAGATTTAAGGTAGCATAAAAAAATAATGGGTTTTATGAATATTGTCCTGGGGCTGGAGAGACAGCTCTGTGGTGGCGCGTGCCTGTTATTCTTTACTCAGAAGGCAGAGGAAGGAGATGGTTGTGTGTTCAAGGCTAGCCTGATCTACACGTGCCCGGCCAGCAAAGCTACTAAACCCTCTCTCAAAAATGGTGACACAGGAACAAAACACACAAAGAGAAGCATTTTAAAAAATGTGTTCTGGAGAGATGGCTCAGTGGTTAAGAGTACTGACTGCTCTTCCAGAGGTCCTGAGTTCAATTCCCAGCAACCACATGGTGGCTCACAACCATCCGTAATGGGGTCTGATGCCCTCTTGGTGTGTCTGAAGAGTAATGGTGACTACATAAAAAATAAAATAAGAATTAAAGAAAAGCTTTTTAAAAATATAAACTTATAGCCGGGTGGTGGTGGTGCACGCCTGTAATCCCAGCACTCTGGGAGGCAGAGGTAGGCAGATTTCTGAGTTCAAGGCCCGCCTGGTCTACAGAGTGAGTTCCAGGACAGCCAGGGCTATACAGAGAAACCCTGTCTTGAAAATAACCAAAACCAAATATATATATATATATGTGTGTGTGTAAGAAAATTTTGTCTACATGTATGCATGTGCACAACATGTGTGACTGGTGCCCACAAGGAGCAGAAAAGGGTGTCTCAACTCTTGGAACTTGAGGTATAGATGGTTGGGATTCACCATGTAGGTTCTGGGAACCGAACCTAGGTCCTCTGCAAGAGCAACATGTACTCTAAACCAGGGACTCATCTCTCCAGCCCCTGGAAATGCATATTTTTTTGGGGGGGGGATTTGGTTTTTTTCGAGACAGGGTTTCTCTGTGTAGCCCTGGCTGTCCTGAAACTCACTCTGTAGACCAGGCTGGCCTCGAACTCAGAAATCTGCCTGCCTCTGCCTCCAGAGTGCTGGGATTACAGGCGTGCGCCAGGGAATGCATATTTTTAACCCCCCCTCCATTATCTACTCTCCTTTCTTCCATTTCATTTGGCCCCCTCCTCCCCTCTAATAGCCCCTGTGGTGGACTGGATAGGAGTGGCCATGCCGACTCACATGTTTGAATACTTGGTCACTAGTTGGTGGAACTGTTTGGGAAAGATTAGGAGATGTGGACTTTTCAGGAGGAGCTGTCTCACTGGAACATCAGGGGAGGCTTTGGGGTTTCAAAAACTCATGCTCTCTTTGGATTTTATTGCTGTGAAGAGACACCATGACCAAGGCAATTCTTATAAGTGAAAACATTTCATTAGGGCTGGCTTACGGTTTCAGAGGTTCAGTCCATTAGCCTCACTTTGGGAAGCATGACAGCATGTGGGCAGACTTGGTGGTGGAGAACCTGAGTTCTACATCTTGACCCTTCGGGAGACTCCCTTCAGCAGACAGCCAGGAAGAGACTTTCTTCCTCACTCAGAGCATGAGTGTAGAGATCTCAGAGCCTACCTACACCTGTGACACACTTCCTCCAACAAGGCCACATCTCCCAATAGTGCCGCTTTCCATGGCCAAGCAGGTTCAGACTACTACACATGCCATTCCTAGTGTGTTCTCCCTGCATTGTGAATCAAAATGTGACCTGTTAGCTGTTCCTTAATTTTGATATCATGGACTCCAAACCTCTGAAATTATAAGCCAAATTAAAAGCAATTAAAAGCTTCCTTTGATAAATTGTTTTGGCTGTGGTGTTTTTTGCTTGTTTGTTTTTGTTCTTGTTTTTTTTGTTTTTGTTTTTTATTTTTGAGACAGGGTCTCTCTGTGTAGCCCTGGTTGTCCTGGAACTCACTTTGTAGACCAGGCTAACTTTGAACTCAGAAATCTGCCCGCCTCTGCCTCCCAAATGCTGGGATTATAGGCATGTGCCCGGCAACCAAGGCAAGTCTTATTAAGGACAACATTTTATCTGGGCTGGCTTACAGGTTCAGAGGTTCAGTCTATTATCAAGGTAGGAGCCTGGCAGCATCCAGACAAGCATGGTGCAGGAGGTGCTGAGAGTTCTACATCTTCATCTGACTGATTTCCAGGCAGCTAGGATGAGGGTCTTTCTCTCTTTTTTTTGCATTTGTTTTTTTCCCCCCGAGACAGGGTTTCTCTGTATAGTCCTGGCGCTCACTCTGTAGACCAGGCTGGCCTTGAACTCAGAAATCCGCCTGCCTCTGCCTCCCAGAGTGCTGGGCTTACAGGTGTGTGCCACCACCGCCACCTGGCTAGGTTGAGAGTCTTAAAGCCCATGTCCACAGTGACACACCTATTCCAATAAGGCCACACCTCCAAATAGTGCCACCTACTGGACTAAGCGTATTCAAACCATGCCAGATATCTTCACTGAGTCTTGGGTGCCTCCTGGTAACTAAGGGTCTCTTGGGAAGGGGAGGGTCATCTGAGGCAGACAGGGAACTTTAGACCTCAGCTTCCTCTTCCGAGAAGCTATGGGAGACAATCTCTTGATCCTCAGCAACTGAAAGCCCGAGCTTCACAGGGGACGGAGCTGGCTCTGTCACCATCACAGAAGTTCTTTGTTTCTCTCCCTAAGAGTTATTACTCTTCCTTTCCAATCTCACTTCTGCCATTAATTACGTACTTAGTAGAGGTGCTGAGAGCTGGCTTGGCAAGGTGAGCAGGTAAGGGCACTTCCTGCCAAACCTAATGATCTGAGTTCAGGCCTTGGGTCCTACATGGTGGAAGGAGAGAACGGACTCTTGCAAGTCGTCCTCAGGCCTCCATAAATGTGCCATGTACATGCACATACACACATGCATACAAAATAAGTAAATAAAATGTAATAAAATTAAAATAATCACACATGCATATACAACTTTGTTTTGTTTGGCTTTGTTATGTTTTTCTGAGAGAAGGTCTCAGTCTGTAGCCAAGGCTAGCCTGGTGTTGGGGTTAGTCTTGTGTGCTGTGTATTTATAGGCTGAGTTCTGTGCCCCTATCTGGGCTGTAACCTGATCTTGGGGCACTGTATTAATCTATGTACAGTAAAGAGAGCTCCCTGTTAGTCCCTGACTGGTCAATAAATGGCTGGGTTCTATAACTGGGCAGAGAGGACAGGAAGGCAAGACTAAGAATCAAGTGAGGAGCCTCAGGAGACCATGAGAGAGAAGGAGAGAAGACAGAGGGAGGAGGAGAAGATGAATATTAGACAGACGGACCCTCAGGAGCACATGGCCAAAAACAGTGTATCCTGAGGACAGGCCGATGGAGCAGAAGCAGCCCAGGGGATATCAGGTTGGCAAGTGACTGGCATTTGGGTAGTTTTGAACAGGCAGAAGAATTAAAATGGCTCAAAATCTGACCAGCAGAGTGCCTACAGCTTATTAATAAATTGTAGTGTTTCTGTGTCATTTACTTGGGAACATATGGACAAGGAGTAGAAAACCCCCAATAGATATTAAAGAGTAAAAAAGTGCATAATAAACCCCCCCAAAATAATTACATTCAATAGGCTGGAATTCACTGTGTAATCCATACTGACCTCAAACTAATGGCAATCCTCCTGGCACAGCCTCCCAGGTGCTAGGATTGCAGGCATAAACCACCAACTCTAGAAAAAAAAATTATTGCGAATAACATACTATGTATACTAATTGCAGAGTATTTAATACAATTTAATACAGAAAACTTTATACCCCTACTCTCATCTTACCGTCAACATTTTAAACTTTATTGTTTGTTTTTGAGACAGGGTTTCTCTGTGTAGCCCTGACTGCCCTAGAACTCACTCAGGCTGGCCTCGAACTCAGAAATCTGCCTGCCTCTGCCTCCTAAGTACTGGGATTAAAGGCATGTACCACCACTGCTTGGGTAACTTTTCTGTTTGTGTTTGTTTTTGTTTTTGTTTTTGGAGACAGGGTTCTCTGTGTAGCTCTGGCTGTCCTGGAACTCACTCTGTAGACTGGGCTGGCTTCGAACTCAGAAATCTGCCTGCCTCTGCCTCCCAAGTGCTGGGATTAAAGGTATGCACCACTACCGCCCAGCCTGGCTAACATTTTAAGTTTTTAAGTAATAATTTTCCTGGTCCATGGCAGCACATACTTCTGATCCCAGCGCTCTGGAGGGGAGGCAGAGGAAGGAAGAACTCTGTAAGTTTGAGGCCAGCCTGTTCTACAGAGAGAGAGAGAGAGTTCCAGGACAACTAGGGCTACACAGAGACACCATAATTTTAAAAAAGCTAACAATAACTATTATTGTTATTATCATTATTATTATTACTTACTGGGCATGGTGGTGCCCACCTTTAATCCCAGTACTCAGGAGGCAGAGGCAGGTGGATTTCTGTAAGTTTGAGGTCATCCAGGTCTACAGAGTTCCAGGACAGTCAGGGCTATGTAGAGACCCTATCTGAAAAAATAATAATAATGACTGTATGCATATGAATGTTTTGCCTGCATATGCCTCCATATATATGCCTGGTACCTGTGAAGGTCAGAAGAGGGTATTTGATCTGGATCTGAAGCTACAGATGATTGTGAGCCACCATGTGTGTGCAGGGAACTGATTCTGGGTCCTCTACAAGAGAACAAACGCTCTTAACATCTAAGCCATCACCTCTAGCTTTACATATGTTTTAGATTAAAACAAAACATAAATGAGATTTAATAGATCTTTTATTCATTTGCTTTAAAATTTTTATTACTCTTTCTTTTATTCATGTGTGTGTGTGTGTGTGTATGTGTGTGTGTGTGTGTGTGTGTGTGTGTATGTGTGTGCTCACACCACAGCACATCTGTGGTGGTCAGTGAACAACCTGTCAAAGTCCATTCTTTCCTTCCACCACATGCAGCCCAGGGATTGAACTCAGGTTGTCAGACTTAGCCAGCAGATACATTTATCTGCTGAGCTCTCTTGGCAGCCTATTCAGTGCCTTTTCCCCCATATGCACTAGTATGTCTTGAATAGTGTCCACGGCACTGCATGTAGATATGTCTCTTTCCTTCTATCCATGGCACGATGTTTTTTATATTTTGCTTTTACATTCATCAGAGTCCTGTCTTTAAGGCTCTCACAGAGACCTTTATTCCTCTGTTCCCGCCCCACTCCCTATGTCCCAGTGCTTGCAAGCAGAAGAATCTGGTTTGGGTCCAGCTGGACACTATCCTGAGCTTTCATACCCCAGTGTAGATTGATTCCTTCTGAGCGGGGAACTAACTGCCATATGAGTTCGTCCTCTTGTTTCAGGCCAAGGGCCATCTTGCCCGGAGCAGGGAAAGGGGGTGACTCAACTCTTTGAAGGGGGTGCCATTTATACTCTTTAAACTCCCCCTACACACCCCACAAAGCCAGAACAACACAGAAGGGAGTCAAAAGTACCAGAGGCCTCCTACACTGTGAAATCCTGTGTGGAGCATCCTGCCGTTAGTTAACCCACCCTGGCCTCTTCTCCAGCTGACTGCAAAATGAAAAGCAGAGTAGGAGAGAAGATGGGGGAGGGGCAGGGGGAGAAGCAGGGTAAGGGAAACCAGAAGTCCTGGCTGGGAAGGACCAGATCCTCTCAAACCAGAGAGGAGACAGACTTCTTCAGGGGGGAAAAACCCCTGGCGCCAGGGAGGAGGAGCTGCCAGCCCAGAGCCAGCTGGCTAGGAGAAGGGAGATGATTGGGCAGAGACAGGATTTCTCTATCCACCCTCATCATTCCCAGGAGGCAGGCACACCTAGGTGATTTCTCAGGAAAAAGGATGGTTCTCAGGGGGAAAACTGATTCCTGAGTTGGTAAAAGGCAAAGGGTTAGGCCTCTAGTTTAACCGAAGTGTGAGTTTAAGATGGAGTAGTTTGTTTGAAGAACTGAGCTTCCTACATGGCGTTCTAGGGGCTTGAACATGTTATGCCCTACACTGTATAATGAATGAACTATAAAAACGATCCCTGAAAGTATAGTCTCTCTGTGCTATATAACATCCGGGCTCCCTGGGGTGGTTGCTAGGACATGGGAATGGCCTTGCAGGACAGCTCTGAGGAACAGAGAAGGAGACAGGAATCCTGACATCTAGCTGGGGTCCCAGCGGCAGCACTGAGAGTCCCGTATATTAAGAGGCTAGCACTCTTCAACGTTACCGGATGTTTCCATCCCGCACCGGGGATTTGATAGTAGCTACCATTCCCTGAACACTGACAGTGTGTTACATTATGTCTCTGCCACTTTCTTGGTGTACATACATGGTGCTTGGAATTGAATCTGGGGTCTTGTGTATGTTAGATGAGTGTTCCACAAATGAGCTATATTCCAAACCCCTTTGCATTCGTCCTCTTTCTTAACTTATTTTTCATTTTTATTTAGGCATATGTGTAAGTGCATCATGTATTTATGTATACACGTTGCACATTCGTTTTTTAAAATTTCTTTATTCTATGTAAATACATAGTAGCTGTCTTCAGACACCCCAGAAGAGAGCACCAGATCTCATTACGGATGGTTGTGAGTCACCATGTGGTTGCTGGGATTTGAACTCAGGACCTTCAAAAGAGCAGTCAGTGCTCTTAACCGCTGAGCCATCTCGCACATTCTTAGAAACTTAACACATTGGAGAAGGGCATGCTAGTCCTCACCTTTAATCCCAGCACTCAGGAAGCAGGAGCAAGCTGAGTTCTGTGCATTGGTTGGCCCATAGGCTAGCTAGGGCTAGATAATGAGACCTGGTCTCAAAATTAAAAAATAAGGGGGCTGGAGAGATGGCTCAGCGGTTAAGAGCACTGACTGCTCTTTGGGAGGTCCTGAGTTCAAATCCCAGCAACCACATGGTGACTCACAACCATCCGTAACAAGATCTGATGCCCTCTTCTGATGTGTCTGAAAAGCAGCTACAGTGTACTTACATATAATAAATAAATAAATCTTTTAAAAAAATTAAAAAATAAATAACATCAGAATTTTATTCTCAATCAGGGAGATGAGAAGACAGTTGAGGTACTGGCAGAGACAAGATTTGAACCCAAGATAGCTTGACACTAAGGGCCATCTTAACCATGTGCTTTATCACCTATTTCTTTTCTTTTTTTTTCCAGTTTTTTCGAGACAGGGTTTCTCTGTATAGCCCTGGCTGTCCTGGAGCTCACTCTGTAGACCAGGCTGGCCTCGAACTCAGAAATCTGCCTGCCTCTACCTCCCAGAGTGCTGGGATTACAGGCGTGCGCCACCACCGCCCGGCTTATCACCCATTTCTTATTCCAAATTAAAACATTACTCCCTACTTTGGTTTCAGGGTCTCCATCAAACTAAACATACCCTCTACAGCTGAGCTGTGTGGCCAGCTCTTCTTACTGAGTTCTGAGAGGAAGACAGAAATAGCTGTTTTCTTTCTTTCCTTTTTACTCATCTGGAAATAAGACGTGTGCAAACTGCTTTCTTTTCCTTCTCTGACCCAGGCTGGACCATGACATCATATACTAGAGGCTGTTTTTCTGAAAAGAACCCAGGCCAGATTTACAAGAATGCCAGTCAGACAGCGTGACTGAGAAGGACCGTGGCCAAAATGACCACAGCCTACGCCCTACTATCCTGAGAACACAGCTAGTCCCTAAGTACCTGAGGCTGACTCATTGTCACTCTCAGGATCCAATGCCAGATGCAAAGATTGCTGTGACCCTTGCCCTGTCCCTCATGGCTGGAATACTGTCTCAAAAACCAGGATATCGCTGGGCAGTGGTGGCTCACGCCTGTAATCCCAGCACTCTGGGAGGCAGAGACAGGCGGATGTCTGAGTTTGAGGCCAGCCTGGTCTACAGAGTGAGTACCAGGACAGCCAGGGCTACACAGAGAAACCCTGTCTCGAAAAAAACCAAATTCAAAAAAAAAAACAAAAAAACCAAAAAAAACAGGATATCATATAATGTAGAGTATATACTACACTAATTTACCAACGCCTGGGGATGCCAGGCAGGATGCAACTTATGTCAATTGAAAGGTGACCATTAAATGAGGCACAATAGCAACCTGAATTACACACAAAGAAACCAAGGCTCCGAAAAGTTGAGTAACTTGAAGCTGGAGAGGTGGCTCAGTGGTTAAGTATTATGAACTGTAAAGAAATATAATGTGGTGGTGGTGGGAGTAAGGGAATCCCTGGAGGGCCCATGCCGAGGTGTTCCCCTGAGGAATCATAGCAAGTGACAGACCTAGTTATAAAGATTTATTGCGGCAAAAGGGAGCAGGGACCTGGAAAAGGGTAGAGGCAGAGAAATGAGGGAACAGAGGACAGAAAGAGAGCAAGAGAGGTTTGCCAGGAACAGAGTGAGAAAGAAAGTGGAAGAAGAAGGGGTGCTGAGGTGTGACGTAGTCCTCTTATACAGCTGGCTCACATCTGGTGGCAGATGATGATGTAAGCTGTTGCTAGGTAGCAATTCCTAGTGGAATTGTCTGTAATACAACATTAAAAGTACATTTTGAGCCGGACGGTGGTAGCGCAAGCCTGTAATCCCAGCACTCTGGGAGGCAGAGGCAGGCGGATTTCTGAGTTCGAGGCCAGCCTGGTCTACAGAGTGAGTTCCAGGACAGCCAGGGCTACACAGAGAAACACTGTCTTGAAAAAACCAAATCCAAAAAACCAAAAAGAAAAAAAAAAAAAAAAAAAGAAAGAAAAAAGAAAAAAATAAATCGGGGCAGGAGAGAATGCTCAGTTAAGACCACTGACTGCTCTTCCAGAGGTCCTGAGTTCAATTCCCAGCAACCACAGGGTGGCTCATAGCCATCTGTAATGGGACCTAATGCCCACTTCTGGTGTGTCTGAAGACAGTGACAGTGTACCCACTTACATGAAACAAACTAACAATAAATCCTTAAGGAAATGGTAAACCAGGTGTGGTAGCACACTCCCAGTCTCCACACTCCCAGTACCTGGGAAGAAAAGGAGGAGCAGTGTGAGTTTGAGGCCAGCCTAGTCTACATAGTGAGTTCCAGAACAGCCTGTGCTATGTAGAGAAATCCTGTCTCAAGTAAATAAATAAATATACATAAATAAATAAACAATACATAAAAACATAAGAAAAATAATAGGAGAAAGAATTCAATAGGATGGCATGAAGGAGACTGGCTGGAAGGACAGACAGACAGATCTTGCAGAGTCTTCCTCATTCAGAATTCTTCCCCCTCCCTGTTTCTGTTTTGCTGTAGGGAGCATTGTTATCTGTTTTTGAGGCAAATCCTCCCTCCATAGCTCAAACTAGCCTAGAACTTGCAACCCTCCTACCTCAGCTTCTTGAATGCTGGGATAAATATGCACCCCGTCTTTTCTCTAATTAAGCCTTAACACATTCAATGGCTAATGAAAATAATAAATGAATCCAATGTATGTTAAGCAAATATAATATTACTGGCCCATGCGTGTTCAAAATGCAATATCTGCAATATAAACTTAAGTATTATAAAGACTCTTTTTTCTCATCAGCAAAAATGGGTGTTAAGGATTAAAATGTGTTTCAGTGACAAGTCGATAAAGGGTGGGGGTCTTCTGATGGTTGGTCATGGTTGTCAACTTGATTAGACTTAGAATCATCTAGGAGGCATGCCTGTGGATGTGTCTGTGATTGTGTTTCCAGAGAGGTTTAAAGGAACAGAGAGGACCTAGTGTGAGTGTGGGTGGTGCCATCCCATGGGTTGGGACCCTGGACTGAACCAAAATGCATAAAGAAGACAGCATACCAGTGCCAGCACCCACTCGCACTTCCTTTCCCAACCACGTAGGCAATGGGACCAGCTGCCTCATACTGCCCAGGGCAGCTCCCAGTGCTGCGCCCTTCCTGTCATGTGGACTATACCCTCCAACTCAGTGGTTCTCAACCCTTCCAATGCTGAGACAGTCCTTCAGGTTGTGGTCACCTCAACCATAAAATTATTATTATTATTTCAAAAGATTTATTTATTTTATGTATACAAGTATACTGTTGCTGTCTTCAGATACAACAGAAGAGGGTATCAGACCCCATTACAGATGGTTGTGAGCCACCATGTGGTTGCTGGAAATTGAACTCAGGACCTCATAACTTTGCTACTGTTACAAGTCATAATCTAAACATTTGATATGCAGGATATCTTCTTATAGCTCAGTCCCAGATTGAGAACTGCTACTTAAACTGTGAGCCAAAATAAACCTTCCTTCCTTAAGTTAATTTGTATATGTGTGCTATAGTTTGAATTTGAAATGTCCTTCACAGGTCTACATTTTGAACACTTGATTCCTATCTGGTGACAGATCCTTGGAGGAGTCCAGAAACTCTGAGAGAAATGAACACTGTTTTACCTATATCTTCTTTAATCTTTTTTTTTCCTTGGATTTGGTTTTTTTCGAGACAGGATTTCTCTGTGTAGCCCCAGCTGTCCTGGAACTCACTCTGTAGACCAGGCTGGCCTCAAACTCAGAAATTCACCTGCCTCTGCCTCCCAGAGTGCTGGGATTACAGGTGTGCGCTACCACTGCCCAGCTGCTCAGGACCTTTGAAAGAGGAACCAATGCTCTTAGCCTCTGAGCCATGTCTCCAGTCCAGTCCCCATTTTCTTCAATCTTAGACCCTTAGTCCACTTGATGATGCCACATACATTCAGAATTACTCTCCTTTCCTCAGTTAAACCTCTCTAGAAACATCATCAAAGAAGAAGGTTGCTAAGGAAGGGCCTGTGCACAGTATGTATGAATATATGATCCTGCCCATGGTTTCTCTGTTTCTCTCTGCTTCCTGGTCTACAGTAACATGAACAGCCTCTGTCACCTGGTCCTGTCACCATGACCTGGGCTGCTCTGTCTACCATGCCTTCCTTTTCTATTGTGATGGGTTGAAAACTATGAAACTATAAACCAAATAAAATACATATTTCTTGCCTTAACTTGGTTATATCGAGACCTGCAACATCATGTAGGCAACAATTAGCACAGTGCGACTATAGGCCTGTTGCCAAGGCAACAGCCACCATATACCCAGATAAACTGCTTGGAAAAACCAACAACTATGATCACAGTGATGTCCAAGTAACTAATACAGGGGATAATTACCAATAAGGCATAAATTACTTAGAACAGATTATGTCTAGTGTTGCAGTAAATCTCCAACCCCAGTAAGTCTGTTCAAAGAACATACAACTCAGTTACAATATTTATAAGCTGCACAGCTAGACTGGGCAGATGTACCACTACACCACTCTATTCCCCAACTATGAGATCCCTTGATACTTGCGACTTCTTGGGGTCATGATTCTGCTCCAACTTCCTTCCCCCTCCCCTTCCAGACTTCCTGTCTCCTTGCCTCCCCCTCCTCCTTCCTCTCTTTACCCTTCTCTAAAACCTCCAGCCCCACCTTCCCTTCCACTGCCCGATCACTGGCTCTAGCCTTTATTCGACCGGTTAAAATAGGGAGAAGGTTCACATCAAATCATCTTGTAAGACTCTGGCAGAGCCATAGCTTACCAGGGACCTCCTAAGTGAACAAGGCAGAGATGGGAATTGATGCAAAAAGCCAGAGGAATTTTATTGCTCTAGCATGCTGAGGTCACCCTGCACATGGAGAGCGAGAATGACCCCAGCAACCCATCCAGCGAGCCTTTATACAGTTCTCAAGGCAGCAGCCATTAATGATTGGCAGAACAGTGTGACTTTTAAACTAATTGGACTTTAGGGAATGAGGTAGGTGGCCAATGGTTGTGGAACAAGTCTAGGACCTCTGGGCCTTCCCTACCCGCAGGTGGTTGGCCCTCTTCCCTGTGGTCTGAGGAATGTAATTATGTACAGAGCCATATTGGGGCAGTCTTGCACTTGGTCAGAGTTTGACTTTGGTCAAGGTTAACTTCTCCCAGTTAGCCAGGATCCTGCTCCACCTAGGGTGGAGTGCACGTAGTAAAGGTTAAGTTCATTGTTCTTCCTGGTATAGGGATTCCTGAATTAAACAGGTGACCCACCCAGCTGCCGGAGCAGTCAAGACGAAGACCTCCAAGAGAAGCTAGACAACTTCCACCGGAACTCAGCCTGGAGTCTGGGGGGAGGGTTTGCCCAAACTGTTAAAAGGTCCGGCGCCATTAAAGTTTAGGGCTTTGATCAGTGAACATTGACTTAGCCGTACTTTCTTTTCGCCGCTCTTCCCTATGACCCCAAAATTCTCTCAACAGGTAACCTGGTTTACATGTAGCTGCTGGCGGCTACATAGTGGCGCCCAACGTGGGGCGACCTGGCACGAGAGAATTTCTTGAGGTAGCCCTATCCAGCGAAGCTTCGCAGAAAAAGGTGAAAATTAATGGTGTCCGCACGGTAAGCAACATAGAGGGCAAAACTAGCGCTAGTGAATTCGTGTCTATGGTTGTGAGTGCAGGAATGGATACAGTTTTTCAAGCATACTGCGTGGACCCAGCGCAGGA
This sequence comes from Apodemus sylvaticus, assembly GCF_947179515.1. Classification (NCBI taxonomy): domain Eukaryota; kingdom Metazoa; phylum Chordata; class Mammalia; order Rodentia; family Muridae; genus Apodemus; species Apodemus sylvaticus. The sequence continues at coordinate 21,737,335 of NC_067481.1, forward strand.
CTGCTTGGGTTGATAAGATAGGGAAATATGGGGAAGGAATTTGGTAGGCATTTGCCCAAAGCTCGTAAGAGCTGATTTCGGCGAAAAGAAAGGGGTTTTTAAAAATAGGCATATGTCCACAGCTTCTAAGAGCTGTTTAAAGAGGAAAATGGATGCAATTGCTTAACAAGCACGCTTAACTTTCTGTGTATCTTTCCGTGTTTGTCCCGGTGCACCGACTGTCTATGTGTATGTTTATGTCCTCTCTGTGTCTTTGTGTGAATGACTGTTTCATGTTAAAAAGAAAAAATTGGTAAAGATTACATCTGCTGGTAACCTCTTGAGCTAGCCACAGTTTGTATGGGGATTGATTCAAAGCCACGCTGCAGCAGCGTAGCTCACTCACCCAAGACAGAAACATGGCTGGGGAAAAAGCCGCTCTTAAAGCCCAGAAACCTCAAGATTTGGGAAGACCTTGGTTTGGCTTGTGAAATTCATGTAGTCGCTTTATACTTGTTTCTAATTGGTTTTAATGATATAAGGCTTTACATTTCTTGACTAAAGAGTTATAAATTAATTGGTTATTATGTAAAAGGTATAGTGTTATTAAGAAAAGGTTAGTTTAAAACTGGTGATTCAGTGTTAGAGCTATCTTAACTAACTACACGTGGCCTAACGCCACTCATGCTTTGTTCTTGTTTATAATTGGATTTAAAGGTATATTTTGCATGTCTTGACTATAGAGTATTGGCTTAAGTCACTGCACATGATTTAAAAGGTATAATGTTATTAACAAAAGTTAGGTTAAGGCTGGTAGTTTAGGGTAGTCGCCATTTTGAACACGTGGCATGATGGTTAAGGCTGGTAGTTTAGGGTAGTCGCCATTTTGAACACGTGGCATGACGATTAAGGCTGGTAGTTTAGGGTAGTCGCCATTTTGAACACCACGTGGCATGACGCAATCCAGGAAATACAGGCCTTTGGGACGCTCCTAAATTGGCATGGTGTTTCATGTGAATCTTGGCCTGGAGATTAGACTTAATGAAGATTAAGATCTAAAATATTGTCTCTTTAATAAGTTACACTGTTATACACTTGAACATAAGAACTGGCATACAAACCTTGTGCTGTAAATATGTGTTTGCCATTAATTTTAAAGAAAATAGATTGTTTAAAATTGAGATTTGCTTCCAAAATTACAATTGTGCTCTAATATTGCAAGAAAACATTGAGTTACAATAAAAATCAGTGTGTCATTGGCTACAGTTTTCAGTTTGCAGGCTCGTAATTGTTAACATTTTGTAATTAAGATAATTTTGAGAGTGATACAGCTATGGGTTTTAGGGGCCCATTGCCACTTTTCCACAAGTTTATAGGCTACAATGGTAGGAGCAAAATTTAACCCTCCAAGATTAAAAAGGATATCTCTGTAGAAATGTATTTGATATCAAGTAGGTTCCTTTGACCATGAAATTACTGGTTTCTTTTGTTTAATCCTCAAAACGGCCTTGTAGGTTTGGGTCTGGTCTTAGATAAAAGGCTCAGATTAGAAGATATTTACATTTGAGGAATCTCATACAATGTCCTTGCCAAGGACTCAAGGTGGATCCTAGGGCAGATAAAAAAATTTACATTTGAGTTAATGCAAAGCTTAGAGCTGCCTCAGGGGAAGCTAGTGAGGAAGTTTTGAGAAATTGTTTCTGCCTTACAGGCCCCACCTAGGGAGTGTTTGGCTTTAAAAAAAAAAAAGGGTTTTGACTTATCCAGGTGTGGGTTAAAATGCAGTTCAAATTTATGAAAGGTCAAGGAGGCTATAAAGGCATTAACATTTGGCCTGTCTACTCCCTACAAAATTATTGTAAATTTAAGGGTTGGTTTTTTGCTTTACATTCTGATAATTATAAAAGCATTTGCTTCTAATTTTAAAGAGACAACAAAACAATTTCATTAGAAAGTTTTGCCTCAAGGAATGGCTAACAGCCTTATGTCTTGTGAGAAAAAGTGTTTTGTCTCTGTTTCAATACTAGAAGTTAAGATCTTAAAATTTTCAGTGTATAATGTTCATAGAATGTTTGTTACAGGCCCTTGCTCCTATAGACTTTTAGAATTTTTAGGTAAATGGCTTTCAAAGGTTGTTAGGATATATTAATTGGCTTTATCTTATATTTACCTCATTTTAAGCTTGCCACAAAAGGTCTTAAACCTCTGTTTTCAAGGTAGGAAACATTTGTTCCTTGCTTCAAGCAACAATCAAATTTATTATTAATGGTTGGTCTATTACATGGTAAGCATTTTTAGGCAAAATTAATAATTGTTATCCAAAAGATAATTTATACTATCAGATCACATGTTTATTCCTTTAAGTTTCTCCCTGCTTCAACACAGATACCTGAATTGGGTGCTATAGCAGCTATTTTTAAGATGTTAAAGGTCAAGCTTTTAATAATAGTAGATATACATAGCTCATGGTTTATAATTGCTTAAAATTGGTCCATTTTTAATACTGCTAACTCTTAATTTCTACAGTTTATACAAATGTGATTCAAATTTCTAAGAACAAAGGATATGTTCTCTAAATGACTGTCCTTTAGGTATTTGAAATAATTTTATATTTTGTGCACATCAAATTATAAAGATTTGTTCTTGATGTCCTCAATTTCTACCTCTACCACGTAATGGTGTTAATCCTAGAGGACTTAGTTATTACAGATAAATGATATTCATATTTCTAATTTAGAAGATTAAAAAATATGTACATGTGACTAATGATTCATTTTTAGGCTGTCTAGTTGCAACTGCTCTAACAGAAAAAGCAACTATATTTTATATAATTACATAGTTATTGCCTATGTTATGGGTTATACTTTGTGTTCCAACTTAAATTAATAAAACAATATCTTCTTGGAAGAAAGAAGAGAGGGGAAATTGTGTCCCTGTGCATATAATTTAAATTATGCTTACATGTTTTTAAGAAAATTTTAAAATTTTAAAATTTAGATGCCAAGAAACTCCTTGCTAAATGTATATGACATCTTGTAATTAGACATATTGATGTCTAGGTGAAATGAAGGAATTCACTTACTAACATATGCCATGATCCTGATTTAATATTGGGGGAGAAGGCATGTCCTCTGTTTTTTCCACAGAATGCTGCAGAAGATATGCTGACTGTGTGCTTGCTGAATGCCCAGACCATGGTAACATAAGAGCTATATTGGATATATGTTCTTGACTTACCTCAATTGTTAAATGTCCCAGGTTAGATAAATTGCCTAGCTTCAAGCTTTTAGACTTTGTGGGACAGAACATGGAGACTGTTAAGCTAGCTTAGGAAAAATTAATTAAGAAGAGTTAAAATGACTCTTCTCCTTATTGTGCTCAGCTGACTCAACCATAGACTGGTCTAGAAATAATTCCAATATTGAAGATTCCAATTTTGAAGATGGCTAACAATCTTCAGCCAGCTGTGTTAATTTAACATATAGTCTCCACTTTTCCTGAGAAGTAACAGCTTAATTCTTGATTCACAAGGCTACCTCTCCCACCTCAGAGGCCAAGCCTTGGGTCCTTAAAGTTGTTAATTTACAACTGAATTGGATACTTCTGGGACAAGTTAATCCTATTCCACCTTTAACTCTTGACCTTGTCTGTTAAGCAGACTGGCTGTCTCCACCCAGGCTCACCTGGATGGAGAGATTACATGTCTGTTAAAGACACTTGCAGACCCCCCTGGCTTCAAAACTTACACAAGTGGATCTCCAAAGAGGGAGCCACATAGAACTCAGATCTATGTGTGTTTGTTTATGAACAAACATGGGTACCAGCGAGACGTGCGAGGCAAAGCACTGCATGGGGAGGTGAATTTCTGCTTCTGAGTCCCCAGGAAGTACACCTAATTGCATAGGGGTTAACGTCGAGAGGCTGTCCTTAAAATAATAAGGGAGCCTATTACCCCTCCTCTGAAAAAGACGTTATACAATATTTAAGAGGAATTACGGTCAATGCTTCCCCTCCTGGTTAAGGCCCGCCTTCTTATGAAGGATATTTATCCACTTGTTTTCTACCTCCTCGTGTTCAAATTAATAAAAAAAGGGAGGACATGTACAGAGCCATATTGGGGCAGTCTTGCACTTGGTCAGAGTTTGACTTTGGTCAAGGTTAACTTCTCCCAGTTAGCCAGGATCCTGCTCCACCTAGGGTGGAGTGCACGTAGTAAAGGTTAAGTTCATTGTTCTTCCTGGTATAGGGATTCCTGAATTAAACAGGTGACCCACCCAGCTGCCGGAGCAGTCAAGACGAAGACCTCCAAGAGAAGCTAGACAACTTCCACCGGAACTCAGCCTGGAGTCTGGGGGGAGGGTTTGCCCAAACTGTTAAAAGGTCCGGCGCCATTAAAGTTTAGGGCTTTGATCAGTGAACATTGACTTAGCCGTACTTTCTTTTCGCCGCTCTTCCCTATGACCCCAAAATTCTCTCAACAGGTAACCTGGTTTACATGTAGCTGCTGGCGGCTACATAATTAGCCTTCCCTTCCGGAGGGGAGGGGTGCCTCTGTTCTTTTTGGCCTTTCTCTTTCCGGAGGGGAAGGGTCTGTTAGAATTTTCCAAACTTTCCGAGCTGACCTCTTCAACCTCTGTACGTGAGCCACTCCTCATTGGGGTAGTCCCTCTCGAGGAAGCAGAATTACCAACACAATACAAACAGAACCTGGGCTATCCACCACAGTCTATTTGTAGTGCCCTTGCTGCTGTTGCCTTTGTTGTTAACTGCATATTCTCAGCTGTAAGTAGGCTTGAGTTTGTATCCCGGTTCCATTGCTTCTTGAGCTGTGAATGGCTTTGTTTGAGGCATCTATCCTCTCTAAGCTGGTTTCATATCTGCCAAATGGGATGGCTTGATGTACTCACCTATCAGTATAGATAATACGTGTAAAGCTCGTGGCCCAATGCCTGGGACTTTGTGAACACGTGTATATCTGAAAAGAAGTTACCTGGGATGCAGCTCAGTTGGTTGAGCACTTACCAAGCAAGCCAGCACCAGGCTTGGTTTGATCTCTAGCACTAAATCTCCAGCACTAGATAGAGCAGGTGTGGTGGCGCTTACCTGTATCTCAGCAGAGGGAGGTGAAGGCAGGATGATTAGAATTTCATGGTCATTCTCCAAGATGTAACAAGTTCAAGGCCAGACTATGACATACAAGACGGTCTTACTAAATAAATAAATGGCAAGTTTTTTTATTTGTTTTTGTTTTTTTGAGACAGGGTTTCTGTGTATAGCCTGAAAGGATAGAAAATAATACAGCCTAATTCTAATGACCCCAAGAAATCAGGAGTTTAAAATGCTATCTCGCTTCGTTAGAAACTAGGTAAAAGGTCACATTCCAGAGCCCGCCCTTTGTTTAGACCTAGCAGAAAGGCCTTGAATAGGTGATCCTGGCCCCATAGGGTAACTGGAAATGGGCTAAGCTTATCTTCTGTAAACTTACACCATTACCCCTAAGCAGGAGTTCACGCAGCTGTAGACATTATGAGAAACTAATTGGTCCACTGAGCGCGGGCTCCGATAATTTAAACTGATTGGCCTAAAAACTATGGAGTGGTACAAATCAATTGGCTCCCATTTCGCAGGCTCTCCATGCTAAGAAATGATTGGTTTGTGATTCGCGGGCTTTGTCGTAAACTTATAAAAGCTGTCGCAATTCATAGTCCTCTGACCCTGCGTGGTACATGGCTATGGAACCCAGAATTCTGGAATAAAGAAATCCTCATGCTATTGCATTGAGACCGTTTCTCTCGAGTGATTTGGGTGTCGCCTTCCAGGGTGTGGGGTGCTAGGGCACCCTCGGTTTTTGGTGTCCCCTTGGTTTTTGGGGTCCCCTCGGTTTTGGGGGTCGTACAGCCCTGGCTGTCCTGGAACTCACTTTGTAGACCAGGCTGGCCTTGAACTCAGAGATTCACCTGCCTCTGCCTCCCAAGTGCTGGGATTAAAGGCATGCGCTACCACCGCCCTGCTAATTTTTTAAAATTAAAAAGAAGTGACTCAGGCTGGAGAGATGGCTCAGCAGTTAAGAGCACTATGTAAGAGTACTTAATGAGACTTAAGAGATTGCTCTTCCAGAGGTCCTGAGTTCAATTCCCAGCAACCACATGGTGGCTCACAACCATCTGTAATGAGATCTGATGCCCTCTTCTGGTGTGTCTGAAGAAAGGGACAGTGTACTCACACATAAAATAAATAAATAAACCTTAAAAAAAAGAGGAGTGACCCATGATCATAATTAAATATGATAACGATCTGACAATATTTCTAAGATATTTTGGGATCTCTCCAGTCTCACAGTTTTGTGTTCATTATGTAATACTTTTATTGTAAATAATACGGATTTCGAACTCAGTTTTAATATGTGTTGGAATTTCAATTCTTCTTAGCAGCATGAGGCTTTGAACCATGTGGCAGTTTCAGTGGCTTTCTCTGTAAAATGGGAATAATAATATCTATGTTTCATATATCTTTCAAGGATTATATAGATTCAAATTCACTATAACAAATTGTTAAATGTCTAGGTGAATACAAGTGCCTGGGGATGCCAGAGAGGACGTCGGATCCCAGGAGCTGGAGTTACAGGATGTTGTGAACCACCTAATGTGGGTTCATGGGAACTGAACTCTGGTCCTCTGAAAGATTAGCATGTGCTCTTTTTTTGAGGGTGGGTGGGGAAGGGTTGGAGACAGGGTCGCACTATGTAGCTCTGGGTGTCCTGGAACTCTCAATATAGACCAGGCTGACCTCCAACTCAGAGATCTGCCTGCCTCTGCCTTCTGAGCGCTGGGACTAAAGGTGTGTCCACCACTGCCCTGCTCGGCTCCTATGCTGGGATTTACAGACACTCGACTGCCATGCCTGGCTTGTATATTTTATTTTTGTTCATTTACAAACAATATCATGGATAGATGTATTTCATTGTTCAGAAAGAGATCTGTAGCTGGATGGCCTGTCCTAACCACAGTGTTAAACAGAACCGATACTATCACAGGCAGTGCTGTGGGGGTGGGGGTGGGGTATAGGAGGTGGGGGAGTGTATGTCCTGATAAACTGATAAACCAGGAAAGAGAAAGGGGAAAGCCACCCAGCCAAGGGACCTCCCCTTTCCTGCCTGGCTAGGATTTGTTTGTCTTCCACAGAGACTGTTCCCTGCTGATATGGGGGTCTGTGGAGTGTCTAGCTTTGATTGGCATCTTTAGCACAGAGGAAGTGAGGAGCCCCCTTAACTTTCAGCTATTTCCCTCTGGACCAGCAGACTGGAGCCCCTAATAGATTCAGTTTCTGGCGCCACTGGTAAGAGCAGAAAGCCAGGGAGTGGATCCAGAATCATGACGTCAGAGTTAGAAGACCTCAGAGGAGGGAGGGGCAGTAGAGCGGATCAGAGTGAGGGCTAAGGGAGCAGGAGGAAGGCACAAATCCTGGCCATTCTAGTTTATGGCTGCATAACCCGAGGGAAAGTTCTAGAATCTTATAAACCCTAGTTTGTTCAGCTGAAAAAGGAGGAAAAGAATATTCCTGACTCTGTGTGGAAGGAGAGGATTCCTGTAAAGAGAGGATTTCGCATAGGGCCAGGCCCAGGAGAGAGCTTAATGTTTGTCAGCTGTTGTTTCTGTTTTCTCTAGCACTGCAATTTCACTTTTACAGTTGAGGTTCCTGACGGCCAGAAAGGAAGCTCAGCTCATTAGCTGTCCAGCTGACCAGAGCTACTATCCTGGCGGGGGCTATGCCAAAGGTGTGTCCTGAGAGAGAGCAAGGCCCAGCGGTAACTGAGCTGAACTTGGAGAGAGAGATGGGTAACACCAGCCTAGTGCCTGTCCTTCCCCACCCACCCACCCAATCTCCCCATCAAGCAATCTCCTGAAGGGGCAAGCTCCTCCTGCTGGAATTATTTATTTTGTAATTAACAAAGGCTGAGGAAGTCCTGTTTAATGTTTTGGCTTGGAGGCTCAGAGTTGAAGTTTCTAACTGCCCTGGACAAGGGTTTATTGTGGGCTTGCTCTTGCTTGCTGAATCAAATGCATTCTTACTATCGCTAAGCCACTAGGGGCCAGAGGCTAAGTACCTAAGGAAGAAAGTGAGTTTTCAGAGATCAGAGGACAAAGTGTCCAGCAGTGGAGAGGCTTCCAAAATCAAGTCACGGTTCCAGGCTCCATAATGTCCAGACCTCCACTGGCTTTGGAATTGCATTGGCCCCTAAGCATTCAGGGAGGGGTCTGGCTCTTCCAACGGTCACACCACGTCCTGGGCAGCAGCCCCAGTTTCTGGTGACCTTCCTGCTGGGCGTTTAGGTTGCGCCTGTCTTTGTTTTCCTGTTTGGTTGCTCGCTGCAGGCGGCCTTTCCCTGCTTCTGGGTGGGAACAGGGGGAGGGAGTGTGCCTCACGCCCATCTCCACAGCTGTGTTTACACTTCACTGTTGGGGAAATCTGGGGCCCAATCTTTCCCCAGTCCCTCTGTGTCCCCCTCCAAGACTTGCTATTTGATATCCCTGGAGGGTTCAGAAGGGAGGGTCCGGAGATAGGGATGGTGTCACTATCTGAAGAGATCTCAGGTTGGAAGGGAGGAAGGAAGAATACAGAAAGCCCTGTTGACAGAATGTCTCATCTCTTTCCCTTTCTCCCAGGGATCCAGGACTAACGGGATGAAAGTACACTCAGAACTTGCCCATCCCAGAAGGAGTAGAACACGTGATGTTCCATTTCTAATCACTGGGTTGAACAAAATCTCGCTTTGTGAAGAGGATGAGGGTGGGAAGCTTTCCGGGCTTCCTTGGGCCAGTAGTCAGAGACAGAACATGTTAAAACCAATACGATTATATTGAAATATAAGCCAATTAAAGAGGATTTAAGAAAATAGTCAAGTAAATAACACTTTCCTCCAGGGAGCAAGTTGAGCTGGTATTAATCAGTCTACTTGTGTTGCCAGACTCTCGGCCAAGCCGGGCAGAAATGGCTGCCAAGGCAAATGAGGCATTAGGTTTCAGAAATTAAACACATAATTTTATTTTTCCGCAATAGGGGAACTTTCAGAAAAAGAACTGGTCCTATTAGACCGCTCGGCACACTGTGTCCAGTTTCTTCTGGCCCCAGAGGCCTCCAATTTAAGAGCAAGATGCGCACAGTGAGAAGCCAGAAGTGACAGGGCTATTCCTTTCTCCCTGCAGCTTCCTGGGAGTGGGACAGAAAAGATAGGGTGACTGGGGATGGGGTAGGGCCAAGAGAGTCAGAGGCTGAGATGCTGGTCTTTCAAAGGTCCAGCTGCTGACCACTGGCCAGCAGATGTCATTGTAAATCCCTCCCCCCTACCCCCACATACAAAGACTTAAAGGGTTGCAAAAGAAAGAAGAGATTCAGAAGAAGGGCTGACCTAGCAAAGGTTGGCGGATCATATCTGGAGGAACAGTGTCAGCTGAGAAAGTGCCTGGTCTGAGGATAGTGTGGGGGGACACCTGGCCCAGCCCAAGGCGGGGAAACACACTGGCAAGCAAAATTTCCCTCATGAACCTCTTAGTGGAGGATAATGTGGAAAGTTGTTCTTATAGTCCTTCATTGATGAGGACTACTAAACCTTGTGGTTATTCTCATGCCAATTATTGTGAGGAAGAAAGGGGTAAAATTGGGGGGTGAAAGAGGAGGCGGAGCTCTGACTGGGCACCCCAACTCTTACCCTCCATATCCCTTCGAATGTTTCCAACTCCCTTTCTTGGCACATTCAGAAACATCCCTGTGACCATGCAGTGTCTGTTATCTTTCTTTCAAATGTTTCTTTCATCCCTGCGGTCACCTGGCACAAATCCCAAGGCCAGGTCCCCTCCCTTGGCTTCAGATATCAGTCTGTTGGTGGTTCCCAAATCTCTCACCAGTCTCTCTGATATTCAGATCGTCCAAACCCCTCTGTAGATAACGCACATTATTTTGAGAAAGTCAGGTATTACAAGAGGATCTGGGGCAAAGAAGCTGGGCCCTTGCTCACCGTTAGAAGCTTGCTGCATGTTTTCTTTGATCGCAGCCTTGTGTTTTTGCTGTAATTCTACCCAGTAAAGCACCTGACCTTCTTGCCAGCCTGCCAGGCAAGATGATGCTGGCCCTTTAGCCCACCCCAGCAAATCAATAGAAGCTTATTGCTCTCTTTGTTGGGGGAAATGTCTGATCTCTTTGGTCAGTGCTGGGCCCTTTCTGCTCCAGAGCTGAAATTCCAGGAAGCAGTTGCCCGTGTTCATGCACATTTGGCTCAAATGTATTTCTATCACTTCAGAGATTCTGTCTCTGGCAACACACACTTAACTAGTTATGAATGCAATGCGATGGGTCTCAAACTTGGCTACTTGCTATAATTACTTCAAATGTTCTTAAAACACTGAAAGTCCAGGCTGTCCCTTAGACTGATTAAACTTTTGTTTTTTCTTTTTTTTTTTTTTCTGGAAGGTGGTATGCAGACCTCTTGAGTTCTCCAGATAATCTTAGTATGATCCAAGTTTGAGACCTGAATATCTGCATATCCAAAATGTAGCAGAAATAGAAACGAATACTATTTCAAATTCAATATAAGGAAATGCCAAGCAATGGTGGCACATACCTTTAATCTCAGCACTTGGAAAGCAAGAGGCAGGCTGATCTCTGAGTTTGAGGCCAGGCTGGTCTACAGAGGGAGCTCCAGGACAGCCAAGGTTACAGAGAAGAAAAAAACCCAAAACAGCATAAAGGAATACTTAATTTGACTGGTTATTGGAGAAATAGATACAAGAGGAAAACAATGAAATGACTTCTTTGGTTTTAAATTTATTATTATTATTATTATTACTGCTAGTAGTAGTAGTAATAGTAGTTGCTTTTCTCCTTTCACCTTTGTGAAGATTGTGGGGATTATACCTAGGTCACCAGGTCACCACAGAAAGCACCTTTACTCTGAGCTAGCTCACTGGCCTAGAAATCCAAAGGTTGACTTTCTCTCTCTTCATTTATTGAGACAGAGTTTCACTATGTAGCCCTGGCTGTCCTGGAACTCATTCTGTAGACCAGGCTGGCCTCGAACCCAGAAATCCTCCTGCCTCTGCCTCCCAAGTGCTGGGATTAAAGGCGTGCGCCGCCGCCGCCGCCGCCGCCGCCGCCGCCGCCGCCGCCACCACCACCACCCAGCTACAGTTCCTCTTTAGGAATCTGATGCCCTCTTTTGGCCTCCAAGTATGTCTGCACACACATGGTACAGATACATATACTCAGGCACCCCCCCCCCCCACACACACACACAATAAAACAAATAAATGCATCTTTAAACAAATAACTGCCAGGCGGTGGTGGTGCAAGCCTGTAATCCCAGCACTTGGGAGGCAGAGGCAGGCAGATTTCTGAGTTCGAGGCCAGCCTGGTCTACTGAGTGAGTTCCAGGACAGACAGGGCTATGCAGAGAAACCCTGTCTCGAAAAAAAACAAATCCAAAAAACCAAAAAAAAAACCAAAAACCAAAAAACAAAAACCAAATAACTGAAAGAATAACTTGAAGTCTTGTAATTTGTCAAGGGTATATAGAAGTGAATTTGTGCCCCTTCCATTGCATTGGATTGAGAAGTACTGCTGAGGGGGCAAGCTAGCTCTTTCAGGAGGCAAAGACACATGCTAGTAAGCCTGACCTGAAGGCCTGAGTCCCAGCTCTAGCATTCAGTAACGGAAGGCTAGGAACAATTCTGACAGTTGTTAAAAAAAGAACACCATAGCTTGTATTAAAGCACACACACAAAAATAAATAAATAATACTTTTTTTTAAAAAAAGAACCTGCTCATTTCTGGTGATGGATATTTCTTTTTTTCTTTCTTTCTTTTTTTTAAAGATTTACTTATTTATTATATGTAAGTACACTGTAGCTGTCTTCAGACACTCCAGAAGAGGGCTTCAGATCTTGTTATGAATGGTTGTGAGCCACCATGAGGTTGCTGGGATTTGAGCTCAGAAATTCTGGAAGAGCAGTCGCTGCTCTTTTGTTTGTTTGTTTGTTTGTTTGTTTTTTAAGATTTATTTAAGCCGGTCGGTGGTGGCGCACACCTGTAATCCCAGCACTCTGGGAGGCAGAGGCAGGCGGATTTCTGAGTTCGGGGCCAGCTTGGTCTACAGAGTGAGTTCCACGACAGCCAGGGCTATACAGAGAAATCCTATCTCAAAAAAACAAAAAAAATTATTTATTGATTATATGTAAGTACACTGTAGCTGTCTTCAGACACTCCAGAAGAGGGCTTCAGATCTTACTACAGATGGTTGTGAGCCACCATGTGGTTGCTGGGATTTGAACTCAGGATTTTTGGAAGAGCAGGCGGTGCTCTTAACCACTGAGCCATCTCTCCAGCCCTGCAGTTGTTTCTCTTAACCGCTGAGCCATCTTTCCAGATCCCTTCTTGTAATATTAAGTATCTTGTGGAGAGGTTTAAAAGAAATTATCAAGGCTGGATGTGGTGAGGTATGCCTTTAATCCTAACCTTTAAAATGAATGTAATGTTTTGTTTTCCGGAATGTTCATGCACTTGTTTGCTTGGTGACTGGAGACTAGGAGTCGAATCCCCTGAGACTTGAATTACAGATGGTTGTCAGGCTAGGTACTGTGGGTACTGGGAGTTGAACCTGAGTCATCTAGAAAAGCTATGTTCTTAACCCCTGATCCAACTGTTCCAGCTCTGTTGGGAGATATTTTGATACAAAGTTATATATTTTTAGGTGAAGGGCAGACTGAAAGGAATAGAATAATCAAGTATGAATAAAACAATAACTTAAGAGCCCAGAGGTATTTGGGGTGTCGGTAAATGTGCAGTATTAGAGTGAAGAAATTTTAGGCTTTTTTCCAAAACTTGACATGTAAGTTGTCTAAACGCGGTTGGCGATGATGCACTACTGGATAACTGGCTTCAAGAAGATAGCTATGGCTTGCTCCAGGATGAATTTTCTCCGACAGCGCCACCTAGGAAAGCATTGGACTAGGGCTGCCATCACCTTAGCGCAAACATACACCTGCGAAGAACGCAGCTCAGGTGATCCACCCTCAGAGTGCGCACGCGCACGGAGGGGAAGCGCGGGGCGTGGCCGCGGCGCGGGGGCGTGGCCGTGGCGCGCAGGCGTCCTAGTGGCGGGTGTCTGCGTCTCAGGATGGAGGGTGAGTGAGTAAACAAGCCGGGGCTGGGCGGTGGGGCCGGGCCTTGGCATGGCGTGGCGCTGTAATCTCAGGGCCTGGGAGGCGAAGAGATGAGGAAACTGATGAGGGGTAGCTGAGAGCCACTCCATTGCCTGACCCGGGGTAGCGCGAAGGGTGCAGTCCCGAGTGTGGTGGGACCCCGGGCGAGAGCGCGTGCGAGCTGCGGGGGGCCGCGTGGCGGAGGGGGCGCGGCGGGGGCGGGCCCGGCTCGGAGCCCGTGCAAGCGTGGGTGGGCTGTGGCGTCTGCAGGGGACCCCGACTTTTGGAAGCAGGAGGGCCGGAGGCCCTGGTCGAGCTGGCGGAGGCTTTGATTGATGTTGAGGAAGGGGTGGCCAGGCCGAGGTGACGGCGAAGTGAGAGAGGTTCCCAAGGAGCCCAAGTGTCAAGGTCGAGACTCCCAGGGTCGCGCGGCACCTCCCCAACATTTTGCTCTCGGAGCTTGTCGCTGGTCTAACTCGCTCACTTTTAGTTCCGGGTTTGAGTGAGGATTCGTCTTCAAAAGTGTGACCGGTTCTCCCGTCCCTATAGTTCTCTGGAGAAACAGATATGTAAATGAACACGTCCTGAAGTAAAAGGGAAGGTGTTATATTTGGGACATGACTTGTCTGGAAGGAAATGTGAGACAAAACTTTAAAGGAATTTTTAAGATTTAGGGTTTTGCTCTTTTTTAAAATATGTGTGCACTCTATGTGGATGGTTGCAGGGGCATCAAATCCCCTGGTACTAGAGTTAAGGATGGTTGTGTACCATCACGGGGGTGCAGGGAACTGAACCAGTTCTTGTTCATTTGCAAGAGCTACAAGTGTTTTTAGCGCCGAGCAGGCTTTTCAGCCCGCGGGGACAAGTTTATTTTCATCAAAGTGACCACTGAGACGATGTAGGTGGTGGGGCACAGGGAGGACAATTGATATAGGTGGAGGTTGTGTTGGAGGATAGGTAATAGAATAGTCAAAGTATGGAGTCTATGCCTTAGGAAAAAGCCAGGGAACACATCTTTCTGTGGATGTTCTGACTCACTTGTTTTATTGAATGATAATGGTTCGTTCCTCTTCTAAGCTTTATGCTAATGTAGTTGATAACCGGCTGAGGCTGGACCCCACCGGAGGCAGGCTGCTGTGGCTTTGCCCCTTCAACCTTGCACATCTCCAAGACTGCAGGCTATGTATAGGCAGGACTTTGAAAAATGTAGAGGCTTAGCGGGGCGTGGTGGCGCACGCCTTTAATCCCCACACTTGGGAGGCAGAGGCAGGATTTCTGAGTTCGAGGCCAGCCTGCTCTAAAGAGTTCAGAGAAACCCTGTCTCGAAAAAAAAAAAAAAAACAACAACAAAAGAAAATGTAGAGGCTTTTTGGGTACATTTGCTACATGATATCTTAGAATAAGAAATCTTAAACACAATGAATTTTTTTGTTGGTTGTTTTTGGTCTCCCGGTAGCCCCTGGCCCCACCCTGGCTGTCTTTGAACTCTTCTGTAGACCAGGCAGGACTTGAACTCTGCTGGGTCCTCCCGCCTCTGCTTTAGGAATGTTGGGATTAAAAGGTGTGACCCACCCTCAACTCAAAGATTTTAAGATAAGGAAAGGAATTTGATTGTCCTTCCGGCTACCGGAAAGCTACGCTTCGAATCCCAGAACTTGGTTAATGGAATTAGGAGGCTAACTCTGGTACACACACCCTTCCTAAGCCTTCTGTGGATGTTCTGACTCACTTGTTTTATTGAATGATAAAGGATAGTCCCTCAACAAAGCTTTATGCTAATGTAGTTGATAACCTGCTGAGGCAGGACCCCCACCTGAGGCAGGCTGCTTTGGCTTTGCCCCATCAACCTAGCACATCTTCAAGACTGCAGTTTCCATCCTTCCTGGAAATAAAAGTATCCCTCCCCTCCACCAGAAAACCCAGCCTGCTTTGACTTTTGTCACTCTTGTCTGCAGTGGAAATGACCTGCTTCTATTGAACACTAGGAAATATTAATGTTAGAGTTCTTTAATTAAGATTCTGGTTCACAGCAAACCAAGTGCATTGGTCCACGATTGTAATTCTGGTACTAAGGACATAGAGGTGGGAGGCTCAGCACTTCAAGGTCATCTGTGACTACCTAGCAGACAGAGTACGGAGATACTGGTATTTTGTTTGTTTTGAGACAGGGTTTCTCTGTGTAGCCCTGACTGTCCTAGAATCAGTCTGTAGACCAGGTTGGCCACAAACTCAGAGATCTGCCTGCCTCTGCCTTCTGAGTGCTGGGATTAAAGGCATATACTGAGCTACATCAAGCAAGCTTGAGATCCTTTTTTTCTTTCTTTTTTTTGAGACAGCGTTTCTCTGTGAGATCCTGTGGGGTTTTTTTTGGGGGGTGGTGGTTCGAGACAGGGTTTCTCTGTGTAGCCCTGGCTATCCTGGAACTCACTGTGTAGACCAGGCTGGCCTCGAACTCAGAAATCGCCTGCCTCTGCCTCCCAAGAGCTGGGATTAAATGCGTGCGCCACCACTGCCCAGCATGTGTCTACTATCTTAAATATTTATTTTATGTATATGAGTATATTGTAGCTGTCTTCAGACACCAGAAGAGGTTGTGGGATCCCATTACAGATGGTGTGATCCACCATGTGGTTGCTGGGAATTGAACTCAGGACCTCTGGAAGAGCAGTCAGTGCTCTTAACTACTGAGTCATCTCTCTAGCCTCCATTTTATATATCTTATGTCTATAATTTAACCCTACATCCCATTTCTATTATGAATTAAGGATGAAACAACAATGGGCTGGGGAGATGACTCAGGGTGTCTGTTACTTTTGTTGAGGATGCTGGTTTGGGTCCCAGGACCCATGTGGCCCATAACCCCAGTTCTAGGAGATCTGACTGACATCAACTCTGGGGGCACTGGCCCTTCCACAGCACACATACATACATATAGACCAAATACTGACATACAATAAATCTGAAAAATTTAACTAAAATAGAAAAAACAAGATGGGGAAATTGAGAAGCTATGGTGCCACATGGCTCAAAGCCTTTCTCATTTGCTTAGTAACTAGATTATTAAGTAGTCAAGGACCAGGTGTGGTCTTTGTGTGTATCTGGGTGGAGGAGGTGCTGTGTTTTTCTTCTATGGCAAGTTGTGTGGTAAGCGTATGTCGCACTTTGCTTCTTGTTTTTCTTTGTGTGCACTCGTGAGGTCAGAGGATACCTCTCAGAAGTGGTTTCTCTCTCCATGTGGGTTTCAACTCAGGTTGTCAGGCTTGGCAGCAAGAACCTTTACTCAGATTTCACATTCTCATGGGCATCTGGAGGGTTCCATTTGCTTCACATACCCATTTATAATTAATTTCATCAGCTAAGTTAGCCATACTAGTGAATATACTTACAATCTCACTTTTTTTTTAACTTATTTTTAATTGCTTATGTGTACATGTGAGTGCGGTATTCCTGGAGACCAGAAGAAGGTCTGAGTTCGTTCGA
Source organism: Apodemus sylvaticus (assembly GCF_947179515.1). Lineage (NCBI taxonomy): Eukaryota > Metazoa > Chordata > Mammalia > Rodentia > Muridae > Apodemus > Apodemus sylvaticus. The sequence continues at coordinate 21,753,984 of NC_067481.1, forward strand.
GCTGGTCTTAGTCACTGAGCCCCTTATTGTGTTTAATTTGCACTTTTCCAGTGAGTCTTTTATAATCTTTGACAGGCTGGGTTTTGTTTTTTGTTTTGTTTTTGTTTTTTGAGACAGGGTTTCTCTGTGTAGCCCTGGCTGTCCTGGAACTCACTCTGTAGACCAGGCTGGCCTTAAACACAGGAAATCCACCTGCCTCTGCCTCTTGAGTGCTGGGGATTAAAGGCGTGAGCCACCACTCCCCGGCTCTATTGAGCTGTTTTTTGTGGAGCTAAAGTTAATTATATGAAGACTTAAGCCCCAAACAGTGTGTTTTGGGGTGTCTTCAGTGTACAATGAACACGATGGAAGGCTTCAAACACTTAACTGAAATATAAGTTCTGGTAAAAAAAAAATGGTTATGGAAACTGTTTTTTATGTACCCCCCTCCTGTGCCTGAGATTGATGACCCCATTTTCCTCCAGGCCTCTTCTAAATGCTCAATTGTTAGCTTTTCTCTTGACTTTGTTGGTAATAACCATTTAGTAGGATCCAGCTGCTGCTGTGCTATCGTGTAGCTGTACTTAAGTGTTGTGTTTTGTTTTTTAAATTATTTGTAAGAACACTTTTAAGCTGTCTTCAGACACCCCAGAAGAGGGCATCAGATCTCAGTTCAGATGGTTGTGAGTCACCATGTGGTTGCTGGGATTTGAACTCACGACCTCTGGAAGAGCAGTCAGTGCTTTTAACCACTGAGCCATCTCTCCAGCCCCTTACATTTTTCTTTTTATTTAGTGTATATGAGTGCTTTGCCTTGTAGTAGGGGAGGTCCAAAAAGGGCGTCAGATCTTCTGGGATTGGAACTACAAATGGTTGTGAGCTGCCATGTGGGTTCTGGGAATAGAACTCAGGTCCTCTTGAACAGCATATACAATGGTTTTAACTGATGAGTCATCTCTCCAACCCTTTCAAGTGTTTTTTGGTCACGTCTGCCTGTTTGTACAGTGTCTTTTCTTTCTACATTCTGTGAGAAATCATCTGCCAAGTAAACTTTGAGAGAAATAGAAGGTGAACCAAAAAGCTAAGTGAGATAAATGTGGCTCGTGAACACGCAAGATTCACATACCACTTAAATTGTAAGAAAAGGAAGTGTGCTTTATTTTGCATTGTGACTAGTTAAAAAACTCTAGGGCATTTTTCGTGTGTGTGTGTGTGTGTGTGTGTGTGTGTGTGTGTGTGTGTGTGTATGTGTATTCCTTGCCAAATAAAACACTTGAGAAAAATTGTCGGATTGTTTTCTTACTGTCATCTCCCAACAGACTGTATGTAGGAGATAACAGTTCACTTATGACTCTAATGAAAATTCTGGCTTTTTTCTGTGACCACAGCCATTACTCTTACCTCACCTCTCATTACCACCACAGCCAGCACTCCATGCTCTCTCTCCCCACCACAGCCAGCACTCCCACTCGCCCAGTCCCCCCACAAATATTGGGAGCAGCTGTCAGTAGAGTACGTTTTCCCCTGTTACTAATCTCCAGTTTCAGTTGGATAGAGTGATCTGTTCTGAGCTTACTGTTTCAAAACATGGAACATTTCTGTAATCCTTGCACTGGTGAGGTTGCTTCAGAATGATCTCGAGTTCAAAACCAGCCTGGGCTACAAAGCATAACTTGTTTAAAATATTTAAAAAACAAACAACAAACAAAAAAATGTGTGTTTGGGAAGGTAGGAGAGGTGGGGAGGGGTAAGAACAGTGGGAACTTTTGTTAAAGAAGGCTGCTGTGTCTCTTAAACTGGAGCTTGCATTTGGGTCATGTGGGCCTCAGTAAACAGAGCCTACAGTTTCTGAGGTGGCCAGTCCTGTTTGTGGGCGGAAGTACTTCTTCATTCCTGGAGTAGGCTTGTTACTCAATTTGTTTGGGCTGAAGTGATAAGATTGAATAATGGCGCCCACCTATAATCTTTGTACTTGAGAGGTGAAGGCAGGAGGACCAGGAATTCAAAATCACCCTTTACTACACTGGGAGTTCAAGGCCAGCCTGTGCTACGTAAGACTGTTTCAAAAAACAAAACCAATAAAGCGGGCCAGCTTAGGATGTTAAGAGCCAGGCAGTCAACCTGTCTTGACGTACGTGGTTTTAAGAAATTAAATGCTGCAAATTTCAGATGGGGAACTCTGAAGTTATCAGTTATGTCCACGGTTCAAATGGAGACAAAAGAAGCTGAGGTGTGAAACCTGGGGCTGTTTGGCTTGTTGACACATTGCCTCTTTAATCCCAGTCCTCTGGAAGTAGAGCAGACAGATCTGAATTCAAGACCAGCCTGGTCTACATAGGGTATCCCAGGTCAGTCAGAGCTACAGAAAGACCTTGTCTCAAGCAACAAAACTAAACAGAAGGTGATTTTTGAAAAAAAAATCTTGAAATTTTAGCTTTAGTGGACTTATTGTGGATTTTATGGGCAGTGAAAAAAAACCACAACATGTAAAATCCATAAATAAAAATTTATTGACTTTAAATTTTGCCTGGGGCTAGAGAAATGCTTGCTGCTCTTCCACCAGAGGATATGGGTTTGGTTCCCAGCACTCCCTTTGGGTAGCTTACCTGTAACTCCAGCACAGGGGACCAAACTCTCTTCCCCGTCTCTGCAGGACGCACACCTGTGAAATGTATGCACATAGATGTATAAATAAAAATAACTATAATTAAGAGAAATAAGTGTCTAGCAAGCTAGTTAGTATAAAGTTAGAGTTTATGATTTGTCCATAGATTTAATGTTTTAAGTATACCTGGTGGCTAAGCTTAGAAATTGGGTAAGGGAAGAAGCTTGGTGATAGTGGGAGTACACTTCATTGTAAGGGTCGCATTTTTTCCTAATTAAGGAAATATTTATTATTTTATGTGGGTGGTGGTTTTGCCTGCATGTATGTGTACCATGTATGTGTGTTTGTGTGTGTGTGTGGTGCCTGTGGAAGTCCCCTGAAAGAGCAGCAAGTGCTCTTTACTTCTGAGCTAACTATCTCAGTCCTAGAAGAATAAAATTTTGAAAGCAACTTTCTAAAAAATGTTAAGCATCTTTGAGACCTGACTTAATATGCAGAATGGTAGCAGAGACACTGAAGTCTCCTGGTCCTGGGGAAGCATCCTGCTCAGAAGCGTGATATCTGAACATGCTGACTGAATCAATAAACCCATTTTTTTGGGGGGTGGGGTTGAGACAGGTTTCTCTGTGTGGTCCTGGCTGTCCTGGAACACACTCTGTAGACCAGGCTGGCCTTGAACTCAGAAATCTGCCTGCCTCTGCCTCCCAAGTTCTGGGACCACAGGCATGTGCCACCATGCCCTGCTCATTTTTTTTTTTTTTAATTCTTAGGAAAAGCTGATCTTTTTTTTTTTTTTTTTTTCCCCCTTAGGTCTTGCCATTCATCTGAGGAACAGAGTTACATTATAAAAGGAAAAGCTGATCATTTTATTTTTACCCTTAGGTCTTGCCATTCATCTGAGGAACAGAGTTACATTATAAAGTCCAACATTTCCTGCTGCATTCCGTGAGGTAAGTAGAGCGTATCACACTACATCCTCTAAATTTTCCAAAAGTAATTCAACCCCACACCCAAAAGAAATTCTCAGTGTGGTCAGTGTCCGTTGGCCTGCTGCTGACGCGGAGGTGAGGTGGTGAGTATGAACTTGGATTTGGTACAAACATTCCCCTTCTCTTGGGCTGGAGGGATGGCTCAGGAAAGAGCACTGGCTGCTCTTCCAGAGGACCAGATTTCCATTCCTAGCACCCACGTGACCACCCCCAAGGCCTGTAACTCCAGTTGCAGGGAATCTGAACCCTCACACAGACTGAACAACTGTGCACAGAAGAAATGAATGAATGAATGAATGAATGAATGATTAGAAAATTCCTCTCTCCTTTTTAAAAGATATGTATTTTTATTTATGAAATGGGTGTTTTGCCTGCATAAATGCCTGAGGAGGCAAGAGGAGGGTGTCAGGGCCTCTGTGGCTGCCGTCCAGGTAGGGAGCTGTGCTCGCAGCCCTTCTGGAGGAACTAGGTTAGCTGCACCATTCATGGTGGCCTGCTTAGCTCGTGATTTCATCAAGGTTTGAATCCTCTAAAAAACTCAGCTCTAGCACATGCACATACCCATACACAGATACACACATACTTGTAATTAAAAATAATAAATAATTTGAATTTAGTGAATAGACATCAATGGAGCCAAAATAAAAAAAATCAAGTCTAATAACTATGAGGCATCTGTAATTGAGGACAGGGATTGCCTGGGGATAGAACTCAGTCCTGGCCTGTGCAGGCAGTTCTCTTCTACCATGGTTCTTCCCAGTTTGTTTTTATGAAAACAAAACCTGGAACTTGTTATGTGGAGCAGGCTGACCTTGAACTCCTGATCTTCCTGCCTCTGTCTCCCAAGTGATGAGATTAGGTTATAGGCAATCTTTGTAATGCTGTACAACCTTTTTATTTCTGTTACTGTGCTGGGGCTAGAATCTAGAATCACACGTGTTAAACGTGATCTCTGCACACTGAGCCATGCCATGCTGCTCCCATTCTAAATATAATACAAGGCACGAACAGATGACAAGCATCAACAATTTTCACACCGAGACCAGAAATTACTCCTGCAAAATCTGTCTTCAGCCGGGCGGTGGTGTCGCACGCCTGTAATCCCAGCACTCTGGGAGGCAGAGGCAGGCGAATTTCTGAGTTCGAGGCCAGCCTGGTCTACAGAGTGAGTTCCAGGACAGCCAGGGCTACACAGAGAAACCCTGTCTCGAAAAAACCAAATCCAAAAAAAAAAAAAAATCTGTCTTCAGTGGAAAATTTAAAGTCATTATTTGGGCTTTTTGATGGACCACGTTCATTTGAATTTGAGGAAGTCTTCCTTTCCAAGTAACCAAGTGTTGTTTGCTTTCTGAGTCCAGGAAAATGGATATAGCAAGTCCCCCAACTTCCAAATGCATCACATACTGGAAACGAAAAGTGAAATCTGAGTATATGCGCCTTCGGCAGCTCAAACGGCTCCAGGCAAATATGGGAGCGAAGGTAAAGATGATTCCCAAGGGCAAGGTTGTCTGCCTGCATCTCTCCAATGTACAGTTCTGGGGGTTTCCCTTTGTGACCTGCATTGACTCTTAACAGTCTTTGCCTTGGCTTTGCTAGGCTCTGTATGTGGCAAATTTTGCAAAGGTTCAAGAAAAAACCCAAATCCTCAATGAAGAATGGAAGAAACTTCGTGTCCAGCCTGTTCAGCCAATGAAGCCCGTGAGTGGGCACCCTTTTCTGAAAAAGGTACTTTGGGGTGTTGGGCCAGCGTTCCTTTCTCCTTGGACACACAGTTATAAATCTAGCTTGAAAATTAACCATTTTGTCTATTGTCCTCTGTTAATGAGTGTAATTGTGACTTTTCTTTTTTGTAAAAAGATTTATTATATATGAGTACACTGTAGCTGTTTTCAGACATACCAGAAGAGGGCGTCAGATCCCATTATGGATGGTTGTGAGCCACCATGCAGTTGCTGGGACTTGAATTCAGGGCCTCTGGAAGAACAGTCAGTGCTCTTAACAACTGAGCCATCTCTCCAGCCCCAATTGTGACTTTTCATAGAAAAACAAAACATTTACTGTTTTTCTGGGTCTTGTGTTTAAGTTGTCCTATTTTGTGCTTGATAAAGTTATACTAGGAGATAAGTTCTGTAGGTAATGAACAGGAGTGTGCTGATAGAGGGACTGCTTTAGTATAAATAAGTGTTTGTTTATTGTTAAATTGAATTACAAGTTGAAAAAGCACATTCTAGTTGGGTATAGTGGCACATGCCTTTAAAACCCAATTCAAAAGGTAGAGGCAGGAGGGATAAGGAGTTTGAGGTTGGCCTTGGCTACATAATAAATCAGGTTATCCTGCCTATGTTAGACCCCGTGTTTAAAAGGGAAAAAAGCATTCTAGCTTTAAAGAGCTAATACCTTTAATTTTTTATTGCATGTCTTTATTTTGCTCAAATTGTGCATGCTTTCATGTGTATTCCTTCCACATGTAGGTCCCAGCAGTTGAACTCAGGTCATTGATTTGGTGGCTAGCATTTTTATCTAACAGGTCATTTTAATAGCCTGGCAATATTTTTTAAATACAAAAAGCCGATAGTGTCTTAAGACTATTAATACTTAAAAGATCATTCCTGCCAGGCATGGTGGCTCACGCCTGTAATCCCAGCACTTGGGAGGCAGAGGCAGGCGGATTTCTGAGTTCGAGGCCAGCCTGGTCTACAGAATGAGTTCCAGGACAGCCAGGACTACACAGAGAAACCCTGTCTCAAAAAACCAAAAAAAAAAAAAAAAAAAAAAAAAAAAAATCATTCCCAAAGCAGGATATAACTAATTTGTCCGCCACTTTCCTTCCCTGTGTGCAGTCCACATCACCTCTGTAGCTATATCCAAAGTTTAGATCTTTTAGAAAACAGTCCTAATCTCACGTCCCAGGATTCCGAGATTCTCCAGGAGACCCACACTCTAGCAGAAGTGAACATCTGTCGGGTGTGGCAAGCATTGCGCCAGACTCTGAGGAGGCACAGACATGAGTGAGTTAGAGACAGTCCCTGCTTTCCACAGCTTGTCAGGTTAGGAGCTGCGGTTAACACTTGGCCAACTTACTAGTTTAGAAAAATTTGGAGAATGCTGCTTGTACAGAGGACCAGAGTTCAATTCCCAGAATCCACTTTGGTGATTCCCAACCAAGGCCTTTAACTCCAGGCATCTGATGTTTCCAGCCTCTGTGGGGACAAACATTCACTTGCGTGCACGTGTGTGTGTGCACACACACACAATTTAAAATTAAAACGGTTTCAAAGAATCTGGGGATGGGGTTTGGCTTGGTTGGTAAGAGTGCTTGCTTAGCACGCATGAAAACCTGGGTTTGATCCCAAGCTCTCTGCATGGAACTGCTATGGAGACGCATCTGTAATCTTGGTCCTCAGAGGAAAAAAAAAGTTAGAAAAATATCAGCATCTGTGTGGAAGGAAATGATAGTGTATTTCTAATAGTTTTGTTTTTATTCATTTTGCTCTGTAGCCTGGCCTCAGCCCTTGAGTGTTGGCGTTGGAGGACTGACGCCACTGTAGCTGGTCCTCTCTAATTGTGTGTTAACTCTTCTGTGTGTCACTGCTTGCCTTTCAGTGTACCATAGAGAGCATTTTCCCAGGTTTTGACAGCCAGGATATGTTGATGAGGTCTCTGAACACTGTTGCATTGGTTCCCATCATGTATTCCTGGTCCCCTCTACAGCAGAACTTCATGGTATGTGTTGAAAACACTTGATGTAATTGTTTAAACCGTATTGTCAGTTTATGCTGATCTGTGTGAGGTTCTTTTAACAAGGCATGACACAACCTGGACCTAGAGAGTGCAAGGTCACTGTAACTTACTCACTTGGAAATGATACACATCACCAGCTGCTGAGAAGCTCAGCAGATACAGATGCCTGCCACCAATCTGCCCTGCAGCCTGAGTTCTGTCTCCAGGATGAGAGTAAAGAACTGACTCCTGCAAGGTGTCCTTTGGCCTCTGCATATGTCACACACACAAGCGCGTGCACACTCACACTGTTAGATTTTGGTGCTCTAATATTCACTTGTGATTGCTGCTTTTTTTTTTTTTTTAAATTAACAAGATAAGACAAGACTCCCAATTTTCTTATTACTTTGACCCAGCTTTATAATATTAGTCATAGTTAAATATGGCTGAATCAGACTCTTTAGGCTTAAGCAGGTTGTCATCTCTGCTGATGGAGCAAGTCTTTTGGAATCTTCTAATGGCAAGGTGCTCTGGAGGTAGCCAAGAGACTAGAGGTGGCTGTGGGTAACAGTGCCTTCATCTAGTCCTCTGTCCTGACGCCTGCTTAGACCATTACCTCACTGAGAGCAGTGCTCCTGATGGGACTAAGACATGGGTCTACAGGAGGGAGTCATGTCTCGGCGCAAAACTGTCCAGTGAATTTACTTGATCCTTGGGGAGTGTAGAATGACTAGGCTGGCACTGGAGTGTAGCTGGTGAAGAGTGTGTGCTTGGCCTTGCTGGCTGTCTGTGTTCTCTGCTGAACACCTTTCTCCTTTAGTAGTATTTATTGCCCGAAAACATCTATAACCTGTGTTAATATGAGTTATAGCCATGCTTCTTTATTATGCAGAAGATGGTGTTTTTAGAATACTTCAAATTTTATGGTAACTTTAGTCAAATTTTAGGCTTGGACATACCATTGCTAATGTCAAAGTAAACATTTAGTGGTTAATATTGACTAAACTTGTTTTTCCCCCCTAAGAGTAGTATTGCCCCTTTCATTTAGGGATTTGTTGGCCATAACAAAATGGCTAGTCCTTAAAGTCATGTAGGAGTCTCAGAGGCTAAATGAAAGCCCAGCCCAGCAAATGCTCCATTGGATAGGAAAGAGGAGAGACAGGGCGGCTCATGGCCTGGATCTGTCTGGTTTTGCAGGTGGAGGATGAGACGGTTCTGTGCAATATTCCGTACATGGGTGACGAGGTGAAGGAAGAGGATGAAACTTTCATCGAGGAGCTGATCAATAACTATGACGGCAAAGTCCACGGTGAAGAAGGTAGTGACCCTGGGCGCACTGCAGGAGGGCTCTGCTAGCATACTGCTGCCTTTGTTCATGGGTGCATGCTAAAGAATATTCCGATGTGATGATGTGACTTAGGATTAGGATTTTATACTACAAAGGAAGCTGGGTCACAAAAAGTGTTGCCTAGTAATCAGTGGCTACGCGAGTGTTTGTTGAACAGGTGAATTTAATCTTTGACATTTTCCATAAATACATGAGAGGCCATTTTGATTTTCAGTACCCTTTCTCTGAGAACAGCATTGGGTATATCATCTCTGTCATACGAATTTGATTCAGGTTTCTTCTGGATTTCTCAGAAATTGGTTTAAATATCCTTATTTTATAGAAGCAAAGCATCAGGACAGCCAGGGCTACACAGAGAAACCCTGTCTTGGAAAATAAATAAATAAAAAATAAAAGCAAAGCATTTGAACTTAGTTGTAATTTTTAAAATTTTTTTTTAGTATAGAATAAGAGTTCAGGGCACAGGATGGGAGTTAATGGGTAGTAGAGGCAGAGAAAGGCAGAGAGAGGGAGAGAGTAGAGAAGCAGAGGGGGGCCATGACCACATGGGGAGTGAGGGAGGGGAGGAGAGCCCAAGAGGGCAAGAGAGAAGCAAGCAGGAAACAGGAGTAAGAGAGCTTGAAGTTCTTTGGAGTGTTTGTTTATTTTATGTGTATGTTTTTTTTGCCTGCACAAATGTCTGGTACCATGTGTCTGCAGTGCCCAAGGAGGCCAAGAGAGGGTAGCAGAGGTCTTTGGGCCTCAAGTTCCAGAAGGTTGTGAGCAGCCTTGTAGATGCTGAGACTGGGCAAAGCCGGGCAGTGGTGGCACACGCCTGTAATCCCAGCACTCTGGGAGGCAGAGGCAGGTAGATTTCTGAGTTCCAGGCCAGCCTGGTCTACAGAGTGAGTTCGAGGACAGCCAGGGCTATTACAGAGAAACCCTGTCTCGAAAAACCAAATCCCAAAAAACCAAAAAAAAAAAAAAAAAAAAAAAAAAAAGACTGGGTGTCTTAGTCGGAGTTTCTATTCCTATACAAACATCATGACCAAGAAGCAAGTTGGGGAGGAAAGGGTTTATTCAGCTTACACTTCTGCATTTCTGTTCATCACAAAAGGAAGTCAGGACTGGAACTCAAGCAGGTCAGGAAGCAGGAGCTGATACAGAAGCCATGGAGGGATGTTACTTACTGGCTTGCTTCCCCTGGCTTGCTCAGCCTGCTCTCTTATAGAACCCAAGAGCACCAGCCCAAAGGTGGTACCACCCACAAGGGGCCCTCCCCACTTGATCACTAATTGAGAAAATGTCCCACAGCTGGATCTCATAGAGGCACTTCCCCAACTGAAGCTCCTTTCTCTGTGATAATTCCAGCCTGTGTCAAGTTGACACACAAAACCAACCAGTACACTGGGTGAATGGTTTCTCCAGCCTCCTGTTGTAATTTAAAGCAAAAATAAAAAACATTTATTTGGAGGATGCAGTCCACTCATGACACAGTGCGGGGATGGAAGTCAGAGTTAATTCCACCATGTGGTGCAAAGGATTGAACTCAGGTCACCAGGTTGGCAGCAAATGCCTTTACCCAGTGACCCATATTGCCAGGTCTTAATTTTAATTCTAGAAAAAGTTATCAGTGAATAAAAAGGAGGAAGAGGGGCTGGAGAGATGGCTCAGCGGTTAAGAGTGCTGACTGCTTTTCCAAAGGTTCTGAGTTCAAATCCCAGCAACTACATGGTGGCTCACAGCCATCAGATCTGACACCCTCTTCTGGGGTGTCTGAAGGGCTACAGTATACTTCCATATAATTAAGAAAGAAATCTTAAAAAAAAAAAAAAAGGAAGATGTGCTAGGTGTGGTGGCGCACACTTAGACAGAGGCAAGAGCACCTGAGTTTGTGGACAGCCAGGGTTACACAGAGAAGCCCTATCTTGAATAATAATAATAACAACAATAATAATAGTAATAGTAATAATAATAAAAAGCAGGAAGGCTTGGGCTTGGTATACCAGTAGCTCAGGAGGCTATGGAAGGGGGATTGCGAATTCAGAGCTTGCTTAAGGCTACAGAGGAAGTTCAGTGCCAGACTAGGCAATCTAGTGAGGCAATGTTTCAAGTCAGGAAAAGGACTGTGGATATAGCTCCGTGAGAGAGTGCGTGCCTAGCCTGCCAGCAGTCCTGAGTTCAGTGGGGAGAAGAGGAACTCCCCATGCATATGCCAACCAGTAGCCCTGCCTACTCTGCACAGTTGCAGACATTCAAAAATACATCCACAGCACCCCCTAGTGTTCAAAGACATTATTTCAAGTTGCAGTATAACCAGGTGAACTATGATTTTAGGAAAAAAGGTGTCTTTTTTTCATTTTTAGAAAAAGATTTGTTTGTTTGTTTAATATATGTAATGTACACTATAGTTGTCTTCAGACAAACCAGAAGAGGGCATCGGATCCCATTACAGATCATTGTGAGCCACCGTGTGGTTGCTGGGAATTGAACTCAGGTCCTCTGGAAGAACAGTCAGTGCTCTTAACTACTGAGCCATCTCTCCAGCCCTTTTTTTTTTTTTCTTTTTCATTGGTTATTTTATTTATTTACATTTCAAATGTTACCCCCTTCGCAGTTTCTCCTCCACAAGAAAAAAGTCTCTTAAGAAAACACACTATCGAGACATTAGCACAAAGCCAAGTGATTTTTCACTTGATTATTATTTTTCTGCCTTGCTTGTGGTTGTTGGCACATCTTTGTTATTGCTGTTTGATGTTTGGGGAGAGAGTTTTTCTGAGCTCACTTTGTAGACCAGGCTCCCCTATCTTTTGAATGCTGGGATGAAAGGTTTGTACCATCATGCTGGGCTTGCTGTTGAGATTTTTGAACAGTAAGTTCAGTGTTATCCGTGACCACAGAAATGGAATATTCTTTTTTTGTTTTTGGTTTTGGTTTTTCAAGACGGGTTTCTCTGTGTAGCCCTAGCTGTCCTGGAACTCACTCTGTAGACCAGGCTGGCCTCAACCTCAGAAATCCACCTGCCACTGCCTCCCAAGTGCTGGGATTAAAGGCGTGCGCCACCACTGCCCAGCCCCCAACACCGTGTCTTAAGGGAGTGAGGGGGGTGCAGAAACCCTACTTGCAAAGATGAGTAGAGGTCACCACTGCTCACTTTCCTACTTGTGTTTCAGAGATGATCCCTGGATCTGTGCTGATCAGTGATGCTGTGTTTCTGGAGTTGGTAGATGCCCTCAACCAGTACTCAGATGAGGAGGAGGACGGGCACAACGACACCTCCGATGGAAAGCAAGACGACAGCAAAGAGGACCTGCCGGTAACAAGAAAGCGGAAACGCCATGCTATCGAAGGTGCATAGCCCTGCTTCCGTGGACTGTTTTGAAATTGACAGGGTCAGGGAAGAAGGGAAAACTTGAAAAGAATATTATTCTTTAAAAAACATTCATGCTTCTCATTGGTCTTCCTAAAAGAAAAACATGGTCATTAACTGATAGCTTCAGCTGACTGAACTGGCTGAAGAGTAGAAAAATTTATAGAATAATCACTGCTATTAGTTTCTAATTCTACTGTGTTTGGAAAATCTGGGAAGCTATAAAGGAGAAAATAAGATTACACTTCAATCTTGCTACATAGGAATAATCAGATTATTCTTTGTAGATTTTAAATTGTACATATATAAATCAGCATGCTTGTACAAAATTGAGATTGTGTGGGTGCGTGATATAAACTTTTATCTTCTTAATCTAGTTTTATAATATTTTCCAAATCACTGGTATTTAATTCAATCTTACTGTGCCAAGGCAGTTGCTCAGTGGTTAACGTCTTACTGTGCAAGCTTAAAGGCAGGAGTCCAGATACCCAGAACCCATGAAGATGCAGCATGGGTGTGGTAGCCTCTCTGTAATTCCAGCCTTAAAGGTGCAGAAAAGGGATCCCCAAGGCAAGATGGCTGGCGGGACTAGTCATGTCGGCAAACTCTGGGCCATGAATAAGGTGGAAGAAGAGTAGGTAAAGATGATACTAGACATCAACCTCAGGACATTACACGCATGTGCATGTATGCCCATACATGTGTGCCCACATACACAAACATACATCCTCACAGATGCACAAGCACATATGAGTGGGGGGAAAAAAAGGAACTGCTGAATTACTCAGTTATACTGTTATTTAATTGTATGTCCAGAGACATTGTCTCTCTTCCTAGGAAAGAGTCCCAGTTTCAGTGTTTTTCAGCACCAGTGTTATGGTGGGATTCATCTGTCTTCACATCCGAGAGACTTTCCTCTTGATTCTAACAGGGACTCTAGACTTTGTTATCAATACAGTTGAGGTTTGGAAGAGCACAGCAGCTCTAATCACTTCAACAAAGGGAAAAATCCAAACAGCTTTGTCTGTGCTGAGGAGTTCGTTGTCATTTCCCATTCAGGCAACAAGAAGAGTTCTAAGAAACAGTTTCCAAATGACATGATTTTCAGCGCCATTGCTTCCATGTTCCCTGAGAACGGTGTCCCCGACGACATGAAGGAGAGGTAGGGAAGCAGTCCCATGCAGGCTATACCCTGGGCTCGTGAACAGACTCTTATCCAAGCCCAGTTTTTGATTAATAAAAAGCCATGGTTTGCCTACCCTTCTGACTTTCTTGCCTAGTTACCTCTGAATGTCCCTTATCATATGAGGGATCATTCAGTGTGCTGCTTTTGAGGATGTCTGGGAAGAAAACTTGCTCTGTCTTGGCTAGTTACACCAGCACTGACTTCGCAAGCTGTCTTCTTCCTTTGATACTTATGTCCAGCCCTGCAGAATTACGATGGACGGCACGTCCACATAGTCACTTACCATCTCCTAACCCACCAAGCCTGTAAAGGCCACCCATCCTCCCTCTGCATGCCTGGATGGCAGTTCCCCGGCTACAGTGGAGAATTTCTCAAAGAGGAATTAATTCTCTTTTCTTACAGGTATCGAGAGCTAACAGAGATGTCAGACCCCAATGCACTTCCCCCTCAGTGCACACCCAACATCGATGGCCCCAATGCCAAGTCAGTGCAGCGAGAGCAGTCCCTGCACTCTTTCCACACCCTTTTCTGCCGGCGCTGTTTTAAGTACGACTGCTTCCTTCACCGTGAGTGGGGCTGCTCTGAGAAGTGCTTCACTCCTCCCACCCCAGCCCAGCGCAGCCTTTCCTGGGCTTCACTATGTGGAGTTCCCAGTTCCTGCTCCTGCGAAGGCTCACAAAGGACCAGTTCTGATTTTATTTGCTTAGTGACTGTGTGATGTGGTTTGCATGATAGGTACAACCTAATTAAGCACCGTGCTTGTCCCTTGGTGCCTCCTATCTTTGAAAGGATCATATAGATATCAGAACTAAATTTTCTATACCTTGCTGGTCACCTTTTAAATAGAATTTAACACTTCCCATAGCTCCCTGACTCCGTTTTCCTGCTCCCTCTTATGTCAGAAGGACAGCCTTGGAAGCACTACAACCTTTTGTCTTCCAGCTTTCCATGCCACCCCTAATGTATATAAACGCAAGAACAAGGAAATCAAGATTGAGCCAGAACCATGTGGCACAGACTGCTTCCTTTTGCTGGTAGGTACTGAAACTGTTTTGACTTTGTTTACTCTGTTTAATAAGTTGAGCAGGGAGTGGTCCTTGAATTTTCCATGTCTGGGAACACAAGCTATATGAGTCAGCCTACAGCACTGCAGAGGCTCTCCAGACATAGTAGAATAAATTTAGTCTTTCTTTTGGGGTGGTGGGGGTAAGATTTGATAAACATTAGTAAAGGATTTTCTGCTATAAATATCACCTATCAGAATCTGAGACTATTGTTCCATTTAGAGCAAAGAGGTGCTGGTGTGAGAGTACTTGGGCTTGCTCCCAAGCGCCATCAAAGAAAAAATATTAGCAAAGTGTCAGTGTGCGTGCGTGCGTGCGTGCGTGTGTGTGTGTGTGTGTGTGTGTGTGTGTGTGTGTGAGCATGCGTGTGACTGACTATACTGTCTTCTACACAAAAGCTAATGCCTTGAAGATAAGGTTGGAGGGAAGGTTGTTTTTACTCAACAGCTGGCTAGCAGCCTGAGGATATTGGTGGTAGTGGGGTACCTTAAGATCCCTTCTCAATGGACGAGATTGTTCATGCCTTTAATCCCAGCACTTGGGAGGCAGAGGCAGGCGGATTTCTGAGGCCAGCCTGGTCTACAGCGTGAGTTCCAGGACAGACAGGGCGACATAGAGAAACTCTGTCTCGAAAAAAAACAAATAAAAAAAACAAACAAAAAAAGAAAACATGGAAAAAACCCTCAGAGAACTCAGGAACACAAAGGGCTTCTAGGGCAGAGCAGAAGGAACAGACAGGATGGCAGTCTGCTGAGGAGGATCTTGGTGCTTCAGGGAGGACTCTTCTGTGGCTCTCTGACTAGCACATCTCAGTGATCCTCAGCCTCCTCTGTAATCAGACAGTTAGTTACTTAGGCAGATACATCAGTTGTAATCTTCAGAGCAACCCCGCGGTCTCTGACCTGATGCACAGTACTAAACAGTAAGGAGTCCACGTGTCCTCGTTATCTGCTGCTCTGAGTTCTGTATGTGCAAAGAAAGATTAGTTAGCTCTTAACATCCAATCATTTGGGTGCAACTTTTCATTAGGATTTAGAATTGGACAAAGGAGGGTGATGTAACTGCAGGGGGCATAGGGAAAGGGAAGTTAAAGGGACGGTCAAGACAGCTGCTAAGGGCCACCATTCACTTTGCTGCCAGCCCTTCATTCATTCTGGCTTCTCAGTGCTAAATGGGAGAAAAGTTGGAGGATTGCAGAACGGAAGGCTTTGACGAGGTGAAGTATGTGATCCTTTGCTGAAGGGGTTGTCAGAATGAGCATCATTGCTGTGCCTATAATCTAATACCTTCAGTCCCAAGGGGCAGCCCATTGTCGATGTTAGGAGTGTTTGTTCTGATTTTAAAATTATGTCATGGATAAGTCTAATTCCAGATAGTATCTGAGAAATGAACATAAAAGCATTGGTTTTTTCTTTTCTTGATTTCTCCCCTTCCCCTTATCCCTCTTGCGTTGGCCCCCGCTTGCTGCGGCCCATAGGCTTTTTTTTTTTAATCTCTCCAGTCCTTGTTGTTTTCTTTTATAACTGGCTATCCCAGGGCCAGCATTCTGAGAAGATCGAGATGGGGTTTCTGTGTGAGAGCCTCGTCTCAGGACACTTAGAAGCACAGAGGCTGCTACGGGTGGAAAACAGCAACAGGAGGCAGAATGGGAGTGAGTGCTGTGTGTGCCGAGTGAGATGTTGGTCATCTGGGGCATGGGTCCTTTTCTCGATGACTGGCACATATCAGTGGATCTTGATCTTCTGAGGCTAGTTTCTGTAGTTCTGTGGGCAGACATATTTTAATCATTTATTTTGAGCATCTGGTGAGGTGTGGCATGTCATATGTATAGAGGTCAGAGGACACCAGGCAGTGGTGGCGCACTCCTTTAATCCCAGCACTTGGGAGGCAGAGGTAGGCGGATTTCTGAGTTCGAGGCCAGCCTGGACTACAGAGTGAGTTCCAGGACAGACAGGGCTACACAGAGAAACCCTATCTCAAAAAAAAAAAAAATATATAGATAAAAGAGGTCAGAGGACAACTTTTAGGAGTTGTTTTTCTCCTTCTGTGTGAGTCATGGGAATCAAACTGAGGACAGCTACAAGCACTTTTATCCACTGAGTCATCTGCCCAGACATCCTGCTGTTGTTAAACCTCAGTAATCTATGTGGGTGGTTTGTGTAATGTGATGCACAAAACTGAAGGATAATGCAGAATTTTATACATACTGGTGTTATCTGAAGGCCATCAGATATTTTGGGGTTCCATCAGCCTACAGCGTAGATTATTTATTGCTTAAGACATGACTTGTCAGCCGGACGGTGGTGGCACACACCTGTAATCCTAGCACTTGGGAGGCAGAGGCAGGCAGATTTCTGAGTTCGAGGCCAGCCTGGTCTACAGAGTGAGTTCCAGGACAGCCAGGGCTATACAAAGAAACCCTCTCTGGGCAAAAAACAAATCCAAAAAAAAAAAAAAAAAGACATAACTTGTCTTTTTTTTTTTTTTTGGATTTTGTTTTTTTCGAGGCAGGGTTTATAAAGGTCAGATATTTTGTACAGTTATTTGATAAGTCAGCTCTTATAGCTTTGTTCACATACAGGCCCTGATCTAAGTCTGTAGCCCGTGCTTTTTTTTTCCCCCTGGCCTTTCTCCTAACATAATGTCAACATTTAGCACCTCATTAAGTCAAAAGGTCATCACCCTTCTCAGGGTCACCACTCTGAAACGCCATGCCTGTGTTTCTTGAACTTGATATTCGTATACACACATTAAAATGTGCTGGCCTATCCTCTCCGTTTTTGTTTGTCTTTACGGACAGTGTCTTTAGTCATAACAAGGTGTATGGCCCCACCACAGAAAGCCTTTAAAATGGTAACCAAGAGCTTCAGAAGATGATGAAAGACAGGAAAAACCGGTGTTTATAGATTCTTTAACTTTCTTTCTTTTTACAGTGCTGAGAAGTGAGTTTACAGCACATGCATGTTAGGCAGGTGATCTAACACTGAGCTATTCTCAGCTTACTAACTTTTTAATAAGAACCTTTTGTTTTCAGACTAGCCTGAGATACAGTTCAGGCTCAAGATCCTGGTTCGGCCTCTCAAATGCTGGGATTGCAGGTGTGCACCACGCCTGTCTGCATCAGCTCTCTCTCTCTCTCTCTCTCTCTCTCTCTCTCTCTCTCTCTCTCTCTCTCTCTAAGATTTATTTATTTTATGTGAGTACACTATTGCTTTCTTCAGACGCACCAATATAGGGCATCAGATCCCATTACAGATGGTTGTGAGCCACCATATGGTTGCTGGGAATTGAACTCAGGACCTCCGGAAGAGCAGTCAGTGCTCTTAACCGCTGAGCCATCTCTCCAGCCCTTGCATCAGCTCTTATATAACATTTTTTGTTTAATGTACAAAGAAATTGAAAGAGGCCTTCCTGGATTTGAAATATTTTCCAATCTTTATCCAGATATTCTTGGTGAGTTTGGTTCTGGGGATTAAAGCCAAGGTGTCATGCTTGCTAGATACAACCCTTCCAGTGAGCTGCATCCCTGACTATCCACTTAGATTTTGCTTTCAAATCATATTATCTGAGCCAGGCGGTGGTAGCGCACACCTGTAATCCCAGCACTCTGGGAGGCAGAGGCAGACGGATTTCTGAGTTCGAGGCCAGCCTGGTCTACAGAGTGAGTTCCAGGACAGCCAGGGCTATACAGAGAGACCCTGTCTCAAAAATAAAAAAAATTAAAAAAAATCATATCTGGTCAGAGACCATATTCGACTATAAGATACTTTGCTATTTTTACTTCAGACAATTCCATCATTCATTCCTTCTTTTTGTGTTTGTTTTGAGACATAACCAGTCTCACTCTGTTTGCGTGACTGGCTGGGCACTCATTCTGAAACCATACTTGCCTCAAACTCCCAGAAATCTGCCTGCCTCTGTCTCCCAAGTGTTGGCATCCAGCGGTCAGGTCTTCCTTTTGGAAATTCAGTCTTGTGAGATGATTCACATCCTGAACTTAGTTGTTTTCTCAGAGCATCAGCGGCCTTGTTCTTTGATCTCAGGATTCTCAGAAGTAAGCTCTGTGATTGGGTTTTATTTATGGTAAACAATTTTTGGGCTAATATTTATAGAACTTGGATATATCTCAGTGTGAGAGCACTTGTCTGTATGTACAAAGCCTTGATTCATTTCCCAGCACTGAAAAAAAGAGGAAGAAAGGCTGGGGCAACTCTTAGCACTCAGGAGGCAGAGCAGGAGGATCTCTGAGTTGGAGGCCAGTCTGGTCTTCAGAGCAAGTTCTAGGACAGCCAGGGCTACACAGAGAAATCCTGTCTTGAAAAACAAACAAACAAACAAAAGAAGAAAGTACACGGCTTCTAAGGCACCAGTGTGTTTCAGAGTGGAGGACGTATGTGCTGTCAGAGCTAATTAATTTCAAAACAGTATACTGTTCTTGAGAAACAGAAGTCTGTGGGAAGCAGTTGTGACCAAGCTGAGTTAGTTTCTGCATCCTTCTGAGCCTCATGGGGATTTAGGGTGAAGCTTCTAAGTTAAACAGTGATTATGCTCTAAGATTGCACATGTGTTAACTGAAACGGGAGCTTGTGGTTGTCTGTGAAGACAGTGGCCTAGGGAAGGAGCCCTGACCCTTGGTTTATATGCAAAGGATATTCTCAAATCCCAGATGGCTACCACGTGAAAGAATTTCAGATACTTCTCAAAGCTGAAGTTTTTGTTTTTGTTTTTAAGATTTATTTATTTATTATATGTAAGTACAACTGTAACGTGTTCACCACAGGAAGGAGCAAAGGAGTATGCCGTGCTGCATAACCCTCGGTCCAAGTGCTCTGGGCGCCGCCGAAGGAGGCACCCAGTGGTCAGTGCTTCCTGTTCCAATACATCAGCTTCTACTATGGCTGAAACTAAAGAAGGAGACAGTGATAGAGACACTGGCAATGACTGGGCCTCCAGTTCTTCAGGTAAACAGAAAATGCCTAACTCCTAATCTCTTAATATTTATAACTTTTAAAAACTGTTAATTTTGTTAGGTTTTTTTCTTACAAATTTACCTGTAAACAATGAAAGTGAGGCGTGTGTGTGTGTGTGTGTGTGTGTGTGCGCGCGCGCGCGCGCTTGCATCTTGATCCTGCTGACTATTTGGACTGTAGGAGTGTGCCCACATATAGCTAACATTTTAATTCCTAAATGTTCTCCTTTTCAAATCAGAATGACGTAGGGGAGGGGCTACCAACAAACTGCATTCCACACATTTGTGTTTTCTCCCTTGCCCAGAGGCTAACTCTCGCTGTCAGACCCCCACGAAACAGAAAGCTAGTCCAGCCCCACCCCAGCTCTGCGTTGTGGAAGCCCCCTCAGAGCCTGTGGAGTGGACTGGAGCTGAAGAGTCTCTTTTCCGAGTCTTCCATGGCACCTATTTCAACAACTTCTGCTCAATAGCGAGGCTTCTGGGGACAAAGACATGCAAGCAGGTACTTCCTGGGGGCAGCAGGACCAATGTGGGCTCTTTCCCAACTGCTCATTTCCTCTACTATCTTAGCAGCAGGGTCCAGATAGAAACTGTCTTGTAAACCTCTCCTAGATCATGGAGAGGCCTTGGTTCCGTGTTCCCATGTGTCTGTGTGTGTGTGTGTGTGTGTGTGGGGGGGGGGTGTTCTTTGAGATAGGTCTGACCTGGCTGGCCAAGAATAGAACTCACTCTGTAGATTAGGTTGACATTGAATTCACAGAGATCCACGTGTTTCTGCCTTCCAGGTGCTGGCATGCCCAGCACTTCTTCACGAATTCCAAGTTTCCTATCACTAGGTTTTCTAATTGCCACTCTAATACCTGGTGCAGATCTTAACTTTCTTGCTCATACCATACCTGAAAATGCAGTTTGACAACACCCACTGGTGGCTCAGAGGCAAGAAAAGACTGCAGACTGATAAGATGGCTCTGCAGGTAAGGGTGCTTGATGACCCACTCGTTAGGGGAGATCCAACTGTTAAAGTTGGTCCCCAGCCTCCACACTTACACTACAGTACACACACCTCCACAGACATACATGTGCATACACAATAAATGAAATATAATAAAATTCTTCAAAAGAAATGGCAGGGAGAAGAGAGTGCAGAACAGAGGTGAGAGCCAGGTACCTGGGCCAGTTTGTCCAGCAGGAAGGAGCCCAGCGCTGACACCCCGATCCCACAGCTCCCTGACTTCTGCAGGCCTGCATGGTTTCTTCCTAGGAGCACATCCGTAAGCATTTCTAAGCCAGGCGCTTCTGAAGGGCGTTGGGAGCCTGTTTCATGCTCCTTCGTGCGACTGCTTAGAATTATGAGTGGAAGGGATTTGTACTTTATATCAGAGCCTGTATCTGTTTCCTTGAAACACAGATTCTTTTTTAGATTTTTATTACTTTTATTACTGTGTGTGTCTGTGTGTGCTATATAAGTGTGTAAGTGTGCATGTGCCAAAGCATTTTTGTAGAGGGCAGAGAACAACCCTTGGGTATTGATCCTTCCTTAAGCAATAGGATCAGTGGACTAAACTCAGGTCATCAGAGTTGCCTGGCAAGTGCTTTTTCCTGCTCAGCCATTATATTGCCAGCCCACAGCACGGGTTCCTTAACCTAAAAGTATATAGAGTTATAGGTGTTTTTTAAAAAGGCAGCTGGGCATAGTGGTGCATACCTTTAATCCCAGCACTTGGGAGGCAGAGGCAGGCAGTTGTCTGAGTTCCAGGCCAATCTAGTTCTTGGACAGACAGGGCTACACAGAAAACCCCATTTTGAAAACCATACATACAATAAATGTTTCCTAATACTATTTATAGTTTTTGCAGGATACCAGAAGTTTCCATAGCCAAGAAAGGAAGGGGACACTAGAAATGAATGCTGTAAAGGAAGAAGTACTGGAAAAGAAGCCAGCTTTCCCTAAACGCTGCCCTGATGGACAGCCAAGGTGCTGGTACCTCTCTACCAACAGAGGGAGCTATTGCTTAGTGCAGGGACACCCTTCCCATTAGGTCTCACTCAGCACCTGCAGTTTGCTTTCTAAAACGGCAGAGCTCTCGGGCAGCTCACTGTGGCTTGAGAAGTGGTAGATGAAAGCCAGGGTGATGGAGTACAGTGCCAGCGTGGTAGCTGTGCCTCTCCGGCCTAGTAAATCTACAGTGCCAGTGTCCTCCACTGCAGCCACATCCTGTCTTCTACTAACAGGATGCCCCGTTAGCTGCCTGCAAATTTCAGATTCTTAACAGGCCCAGCACCTGGCCCGGTCACTTGCCTGGTCACCTCATCCTAGAGATATGACAGGTCCTATTCACTTCTCTTCCAGGTCTTTCAATTTGCAGTAAAAGAATCACTTATCCTGAAGCTGCCAACAGATGAGCTCATGAATCCTGCACAGAAGAAGAAAAGAAAACACAGGCAAGGGGTAGACAAAGGGCTCTTAAAGCTCCTCGGGTTCCCTGTGCTCTGACCTCCTTGGGGACAGCCGTGCTTGCCCCTTGGCCACTCACTGCACTGGGCGGAGCCAGCCCATCTTATTGGGACCCTCAGATGAGAGCCACTGTCTTAAGAACTCCCTCAGCACCTGTGACTAGGGCCAGCCCTTCCCTGTGCCACACTGAGGACATGAGTGGCCTGTGGCTCTGCACTGAGATTGTTTCCCCTTTCTTGGGTGTTGATCATCTTCCCTACTCTACAGTTTATTCCTTTTCTTTAACTATAGTGTTGTTTTTCAGAGTTACATAGTCTGTTTATTGGTTGGAATTTGAAGAAAAAAAATAGCTGGGTATGGTCATATACTTTTAATCCCAGAACTCAGAGGCAGGCAGGCTTCTGTTTGTTCAAGACTAGCCTGGTTTACATAGTGTCAGATCAGCTAGAGCTACATGGTAAGACCCACACTAAAAGATAAAAATCATCACTCTGATGGCCAGGTTCCCTAATGTATTACCAGACAAATAAAGGAGGTGGTTCTAGTTCTAGTTACAGAGGAAGTCTGTCAGCCTCTTTACTGTAGGCTTTCCCACCTACCATCTTAGAGTTCTGCCCAGCAAGGGAAGAAGTGGGAAGAGGGAGATTTGGGAGTGTGAGTCAACAGTTGTGT
Organism: Apodemus sylvaticus; assembly: GCF_947179515.1. NCBI lineage: Eukaryota > Metazoa > Chordata > Mammalia > Rodentia > Muridae > Apodemus > Apodemus sylvaticus. The sequence goes on from NC_067481.1 coordinate 21,776,320, forward strand.
GACTTTTGTTTTGTCTGGGTTTTTGTTATTTTGATGTTTTGGGGGAGGAGCCTCCTGCTAAAGAACTCAGAAAGGGAACCCTACGGCTGTCCAGCTGCCCCTCAGAGCAGGACACTGTCATGCGTGCTCAGAGAACCACACCGTAGACCTATTTTTCTTTTCCTCCTAGGCTGTGGGCTGCACACTGCAGGAAAATTCAGCTGAAGAAAGGTAAGTTCAGTTGAAGAAAGGTGGGAGATACATCAGAGTGGAATGCATCCTTAGCATGTTCAAGGTCACGGGCTCCATTTTAGGCACCTTGCTCATAGGAACACACAAACATACAGAGTTCAGATTAAGGTCTCACCCTGTGGTTATCACCCTGCTGCACCTGCACTTCTTTTGTTGGCCCTGGCTGCTCTGGAGATTGCAGATTTCTTTGCAGCATCTCTCGGGCTGAGCCAGTGACTACAACCGAAAAGCCGTCTCAGAAGTTAAACTTAAAGCCTTGTGGTCTCTTGAGTTTCCTAGTGTGCTGTTTGCCAGTTCCAGACCTGTTTTCATGTTTAGAGAGTAGCTGCCTTGTTATCTTGGGCCATCTCTACACCCTACCCACAAAGCAAATACTCTGTTGTTTATGCACAGGGGTCAGCCACATTATCAAGTGCTGAGGGTGTCCAGGGTCACGGTTGGGACAAGTCAGCTTCAGCTTGAGGCACTGGAACATTTGGGGGATAGGTAGCCTGGCCGCAACAATGTTCTGCTCTATTCTTTCTTGCAGATAACAATTCTACACAAGTGTATAACTACCAACCCTGTGACCACCCGGACCGTCCCTGTGACAGCACATGCCCCTGCATCATGACCCAGAACTTTTGCGAAAAGTTCTGCCAGTGCAGCCCAGACTGTAAGACCACCTTGCTTTCACCATCGTCTACCAAAGTGGTTGGCCTTGGAGTGCCCGGGCTCCTTTCTCCTGCCCCTTAGCTGCCTGTAGACTTTTAATATCCCTCTGCTGTGTTTCAGGCATCCTACAGGAAAGGAAGGTGTGGTCTCCCAAGTTGTGGGGGTTGGTCTGTTCTATTTTCTTATTTTTAATTTTAAACGTTATTATTTTCTGTATATGAGTGTTTTCCCTGCATGTCTGTCTGTACTGTGGGCCTGCCTGTTGTTCAAGGAGGTCAGAAGAGGGAATAAGACCCCTGGCGCTGGAGTTGGTCAGTTGCGAGCCAGCGTGTGGATGCTGGGAATCAATCTCAGGTCCTAGCTGCTGAGTTGTCTCTCCAACCCTTGTTCTACCCCAACTCCTGAGCTCACAAAGTCTCAAAAAAACTAAACACTGGGTGGTGGTGGTGCACATCTTTAGCCCCAGCACTGCAGAGACAGAGGTAGGTGGCCCTCTCAAGTTTGAGGTCAGCCTGGTCTACAGAGTGAGTTTGAGTTCCAGGACAACCAGGGCTGCATAGAAAAACCCGGTCTCAAAACATACCCCCACCACCAAAAAATTTTTCTCCTTCCCATCTCCTGCCTTCTTCTTCCTCTTCCCCCCACTTTGTTTCTCAAGCAATTCTCCTTTCTCCACCTCATAGGTTGCTGAGATAACAGGTGTGTGCCATCTTTCCTAGCTGTGAAAGTAATTTTTAAGCCTTCAGGTGGGGATTCTGGAGGCAGGAACTAGGCACGCTGCTTCTCCTTCTTCGTAGGAGAACTGGGAAGCAGGAACTTTTGCACTCAGGGGCTCCTCTTCAGGATGATGGTTTTTACATATGTAGGGCTAGAGAAATGGCTCAGTGGTTAAAAACACTTTCTGCTGTTCTGGAAGACCTGAGTTTGGTTCCCAGCACCCATATCAGGCAGTTTACAACCACCTGTAATTCTGGCTCCAGGAGATCTGACACCTTCTGTCCTTGGACATCCACGCACACTTGACATACACATACACATAAATAAAAATAAAAGTGAACAAAAAAGTTATGTGGGTTGAGTGTGGTAGTATGTAACTATAATTAGTTCTGGACCTCCACTGTGGGAGTCTGAGGCAGGAGGATCAAGTGTTCAAGGCCAACCTGTGCTACTAAGGAAACTATATCTTAACAACACCTACCACCTCCAGGTTTGTTTAGGTAGATACAGGAGCACCTACCTATAACCAGCACTAGCACTGGGACAATGACGCAGGCCTTGAACCCAGGTTAAATCCTGCCTCAAAAGAGAGAATAAGAGAGGGAAGGAGAGTGGAAAGAGAAGAAAAAAGGGGTTGCTGAGGCCGTTCTTCAGGAAAAGGCAATAAAATGAACTTGCCAGGAAGCCTCGGTTAGATCCTGGAGCCACGTGAGGAAAGAACAGATCCTGTGCTGTTCTTGTACCTCCACCCAAGTGTCCACACCCACTAAGTACTTTAAATATTTAATTGAAGAAAAGAAAAAGAATACATGCACAGACCTCGGGGTGAACTTGACCTCTTCCTCTTGCCCCGCTGCTGGGATTACAGGTGTGTGCCGTCCCACTGAACCCACACAGTTCTTACATCTGTAATAACTGCAGAGTGACTGTTGGACTGGCTGTTGAGCCTATGACCTGTGCTCGCCAGGCTTTGTCTGTAAACTCAACCCAGGCTGAAGTTCTTTTAGAACTTTTTTTTTTTTTACCCCAGCATTTATTAAGTGAGCAGGATAAAGGACATTGATTTCAATATTTTCATATTAGCTGTAGTGTATTTTTTTGTTGTATTTTATTTTGTTTTGAGACAGGATCTTAGTGTACAGTCCTGGATGAGCCTCAGACTCACAGAGCTCTACCTGTCTCTGCCTCTTGAGCAGCAGGATAAAGGCAGGCGGCACCATTCTGAGCTGAATATCTGGTAGGAGGGGCTGGGGTAGGTAAAGGTGCGTGCTGTTCTCTGGACCCCTCGATTGGTTCCCAGCACCCCCGGCAGCAGCTTACGGGGAAGTGTGACTTTAGCTCTGAGGGATCTAATGCCACCTTTTGGCATTGCACATACTTATGGCTCTTGAACATACTCACCCAAAGATACACACACATAATTAAAATTAAGAAAAAATGTGTAGGGGGCTAGAGAGACAGCTCAGTGGTTACAAGCAGGGAGCCTTGGCTCTGTTTCCAGCTCCTCATAACCAGTTCTAACTCCGCTCAGGAGTCTGCTGCCTTCTGGCCTCTGCGGCTACTCATACACGTGTTCCACATAGATACATGGGCACACACATACACACGTCAAATAAAAATACATACATACATACAGACAGACAGACAGACATAGGTACGTACATACCTGGTAGGAGACAGGGTAGGCGGTGTCAGCAGAAAAATAGTTCTCTACTTCTTAGCCACCTTACCTGTCCTCATTTTTCCTGCTTGTGGCCAAGCAATACATAGCAGCCTCTGGGTTTGCAGAGGGCAGTGCCCAGGCCTCTGTGCTGTGATTGTCACCCGACAAGGAACAGATAGCGATCTCAGCCACAGTAGATAAGAGCTAGTGCTGTTGAGAGCTGTGGGCAGCAGAGGACGGCATAGAGCGGATGTGTTCCTTTCAGAAGATGATGCTTGTTTTGATGAGGATTTACTGTGAAAAGCACTGATTTCATTTTCTTTCGGGTTCTTTCCACCTCAATTCCAAATTCTGTGAACAAGGATGGGGGGGGTGGCCTGTTAGCAAATCGACACTTAATAGTCACACCTGCCTTTTGTCTGTTGGGAACTAGTTCATAGTGTAAGTGTGTGTGTGTGTGTGTGTGTGTGTGTGTGTGTGTGTGTGTGTGGCCAGAGGTCAACCTTGCGTGTCATTTGTGAGGAGCTATCATCTACCTTGTTTTTCTAGATGGGATCTCTCACTGCAACTAAGGGCTTGCTCGTTGCTAAGTTGTCTAGCCAGTGAGCTCCAGGAATCTGTCTGCACCTTCCCTGCACTGAGATCTAAGCACATAGGTGTCCTATGCCTGAAGTTTGTATATGGGTTCTGTGGATCAAATTTAATTTCTCAGGTTTACATGGAGAGTACTTTAACAACTGAGCCATGTCCTTAGCCCTGAAGAAGGCACTTCCCTGTCTTAGGAAAAGCCCAATGTTCAGAGGAAGGAACCTTCTGCCTGTTGTGCCAAGAGTCCTCTGACATGTCACATTCACTTCGCTGCTGTCCCGAGTCTGACCTGCATCAGTGCGGGCCCGCTTCCTAACCATCCCCATCTCCCCACTCAGGCCAGAACCGTTTTCCTGGTTGTCGCTGTAAGACTCAGTGCAATACCAAGCAATGCCCATGCTACTTGGCAGTTCGTGAGTGTGACCCTGACTTGTGCCTCACCTGTGGGGCCTCAGAGCACTGGGACTGTAAGGTGGTGTCTTGCAAAAACTGCAGCATCCAGCGTGGCCTCAAAAAGGTGAGGTCTTTTCTTGGGTCAAGATCACAGTGGGAAAGAGGAAATGTTCCCTGATGTCATTGTCCTTTGGCTTCTTGGAGGGGTTGTATGTAAAAGTGCTTGACAGGTTTTGTCAGTGGTCACAGTAATCCAATTTTCTATTCTACCAAAAGGAGCAGAAGGGTGTGCACCATTCTGTTCCCCTGTAGTTCTGGGTCCAAGTCTCTACACGTGGGAGGCAAGCACTTTCCTTCTGGGCTCCACAACCCCCATGTTGCACCTTCTACCCCCTACATTATGGTGTTTGCCCAGACTCACCCCCGAGGTCCCCAAGGAAGAGGAAGAAAGTACCCTATTTCCTTTACAATTTCCAGTTTTTGTTTTTACCCCCTCAAGAGCAAAGTGGTTTGGACCTTTTCTGTTTCAGGTTCCCCTGACAGTTGGTAGTTCTTTCCACCTGCCCCCGTCCCACACGTGCACATGCGGCACTCACACCCACTCACACCCGCCTGCCATCTAAGGCTTGCCTCCCTCTCCCCCAGCACCTGCTGCTGGCCCCTTCCGATGTGGCCGGATGGGGCACCTTCATCAAGGAGTCTGTGCAGAAGAATGAATTCATTTCTGAATATTGTGGTGAGGTGAGTGTTCCAGGTTCAGCCCATCTTCTGACTGGGAAGAACTGACAAGAAACTCTCGACTTTCTGTGGGTTAGGCTTCTGTGATGCATTAATCTCTAAATAACTCAGCCCAGTTTTCATGTGGCCTCTCAGGGGACCCCACAGAACTGTTTGCAATCCTGAAACAAACCACTGTTTGTCAAGTGTTAGTATCTGTCTCTCTCTAGCCTTCACCCTGGTCAGCTTTGGGCGGAGAGGAGGCTAGCAGAGTCTCTCTCGCCTGCACTGCCCCTTCTCAATTCACATAGTGTCACACCTCGAGCAAGCATGACGGCCGCTTCTCTGTTTACTCCTCCAGCTCATCTCTCAGGATGAGGCTGATCGCCGAGGGAAGGTCTATGATAAATACATGTCCAGCTTCCTCTTCAACCTCAACAATGGTACGCATGGCCTTCTCCACCAGGGTGACCATGTGCAAGTCTGTTCACTAAGCAGCGTCTGCTGTGGCCCAGGTTCAGATCAGTACTGACTCTTTCAGCAGGTTCCCTAAGCAGATGCTAAGCTGAGCCTGGAGGCCCATGGGCTCTGCTTCATTTCTGCTGTGTCTGGAAAGGATCAGTGGGTGCTTCACTGGAGAAGCTGCCCTAGCCAGTAGGTGGGGAGGAGATCTGAAACTCAGAGGGAGGACCCACTGGGGTGCTCCCACACAAGGAGGCAGGCTGTACTTTTCCTATCTCCTGTTACTATTCTGGTTTCACGTTCCTGTTAAATTGTTTCTGTTACCTTTTTTTGTTTGTTTGTTTTGTTGTTTTGTTTTGTTTTTCTGAGACAAGGTTTCTCTGTGTAGCCCTGGCTGTCCTGGAACTCACTCTGTAGACCAGGCTGGCCTCGAACTCAGAATTCTGCCTGCCTCTGCCTCCAAACTGCTGGGATTAAAGGCGTGCGCCACCACTGCCCGGCTCTGTACCTCTTAAATGAGGCTAGAACAAGAACTACCACACATGTGAGGCCAGCCTGAGCTACAGGAGAGCCTGTCTTCAACAAACAAAAATGGGCACAGTGGTATATACCTGTAATAATAGCACTGGGCATGAGTTACAATAAGTTCTGGGCCACAGAGCTAGACCTTGTGTAACCCCCAAAGTATAGTTTCCTGCGACACTCACGATTTTCTTTGATTTATGTCATGTAGATTTTGTAGTGGATGCTACCCGGAAAGGAAACAAAATTCGCTTTGCAAACCATTCAGTGAACCCCAACTGTTATGCCAAAGGTGAGTGAGTCTTCAGGAGCCTAGGAAGTGAGTGGGCTGAAAACTGCTTGTGTCCGTGTTTCTTCCCGTCACTTCGTTCATGCTGAGTTACGGTTTCCAAGGAGACTCTTGATGACTCTCTGCCATCATTGTAGGCCTCTCCTTTCATACTCGGCCTTTTCTACTGACTATGTTAACAATGCCTTTCCACGGCCATGACCTAAAGGTCACCATTTCCCCAAACTCACTGCTGCAATAGCAGAGTCAAAAGCAGAGAGAAGTGCCTGCCCCTATGACTACATTCTAGTCCCGTTGGATCTGTTGGGAATTTGGACACAATCAGCCCAGAATCCTCCTGAGTGCAGGCTTGCAGTGTGGACTGCCTAGGAAGGCTTGGAAGCTAGCCCAGGTCTGTCCTCTCCTCTCCGCAGTGGTCATGGTGAATGGTGATCACCGCATTGGGATCTTTGCCAAGAGAGCGATTCAGGCTGGCGAAGAGCTCTTCTTTGACTATAGGTGAGGTGGTGGGAAGGAGGCAGGAGTGGCTGTTGGAGTTGCTTTGGGGCTTACAGCAGCTACAGTGGGTGGAGGAGAGGGGCTATAGTTGCCATTGCTTGCCTCAGAGCTAGGAATATTACAAATGGCTGCTGGAAATCGGGTGGAAGGGAAGCAGGAGGGGACCCCATCTTGTCAATCACAGAGTAACCTGGTTCCTCCTCCCTGCCCTGGGATAGGTACAGCCAAGCTGATGCCCTCAAGTATGTGGGCATCGAGAGGGAAACGGACGTCTTCTAGCCCTCTGGGCCCCGTGGCAGTGCTGTGGTGGCAGCACGGTCATGGCTTCAGGCATACACCACTGCTGCTCCAGCTCCTGCAATGTCTTCCATGCTGAGAAACCCCACCCACCCTGCATAACTAGGCCTCCACTTTATTCCAAGGGGACACACTGCCTCAGTGAGAGGGGAAACAGAGGCCGTGAAGACCTGGTCTCCCAGGAGAGGTCAGATGTGAGAAGCTGCACTTCCTGTCAGAGGAGGAGGTTGTGGGCTTGGGATGCTATCAGGGCTTGATTTTTTTTCCTCAGCTCCCAAGCTGTGGGCCTCAGGAATCACCCAGTGCTACCATTTTAGCTTTCTCAGTCAAGAGTTCTTTTGTCACTGGCTGTCAGGCATTGCCAAGTGAAGCCAGGTCCCTGGAGCCCACAGGCGCTCGGGGTACAGGTAAGCCTGGCAAGCATTGCAGTCAGAACTCAAAGGGAGATGTGTCTCCGTGACATCAGAGCAGGGATTTAAGGGCACATCCCCCCATCCTGTGGACAGAGCCAGCTAGACCCTGGGGAAAGGCCTATCCTGTAGATTATGGGGGTGGCGTGGCATTTTCAGGCTCCCCAGGAGCATGTGCCAGTGACCCACCTCCTTCCAAAGTTCTGTCTCAGTGGCAGCATGCCCAAGCTGTGGCTGAGCGTAGGCCTGGGCCTGGCTGGGCGTAAGTACTCGGGGTCAGCGGAGGGAGCTGCAGCTCTCCTCAGGCCCGCCATTCTTCAGAGCTGGCCATGGCACTGCTGCGCCTCTCTCCAGGGCAGCTGAGCCTAATCTAGACTAGAGGGAGATGCTGCTGGTCTGCTTCACTCCACCTGGAGTACCTTCTGTCGGTTGTGTTTGCGGGTGGGTGAGGGGTGCCATTGCACACTTAAGAGGGTGTCACAGTGCAGGGCAGACTGGCAGGCAGACCGCCATTCTCTGGGATTCATAGAGAACAAAGCACTTTATTAACTCTCTTTTAGAAGGTTTATAGATTGGAGTGGAGTTTGAGCCAAGGTCTCTGCCCGAATCCCACTTCTGAAGGAGGAAGAGGAGAGTGGAAGATTCTGCAGTTCTGTCTCATCTTCTGAGAGGCAGGAGGAGCTGGCTTGACACAAGAACGAAAACTAGTCAGCATAGCTGCCTTGGGTCTGGTGTGCTGAGAACAGGGCTGTGTTCTGGAAAGGGCTAGAGAGAGACTGCCCTAGGTAGTGCTAGAATGGGCGACAGGCTTCTTGCTTCCTGGAGAGCCAGAGCCCTCCTGTGGCCCTTGCTAACCATTCCCTTCTCCCGCCAGGCTCCCTCCTACCACACTGCCTCCTAGAGATTTGCACGGGACGTGCATGCTTGTGCACACACACACCCTTTCACTACACTGGTAGACCTGTGTAGACCTCACAGTCAGCATGCACCCCACAGCTCCTGACAGTAACCTCTCCCCACACCCCAATTGAGCCAGTCCCTACACAGCTCTGAGGTTGGCATCTCCAGTGGTTTGTGTCCATTGTATGTGTCAGGGATACCCTCAGGCTTAACTCTAGGCTGAGTTACTCATTCTCTGGGAAACCAGAGCAGGTCGAGGGACTGGTCATGGGAATGCTTCAGACATGCTGGCTCTCACCTGACCTCAGCCTTCCCTTAGCAAGCGTTCCTGGCAGCCCCTCCTTCCGCAGTTCAGGCCAATAATCCTCATGCTCCTCCAGCCGCCTGCCCGTTCTTGGTTCCTGCTATCCTCTACTTTTAATGACGGGTTTCACCCTCCTTTCCACCTCGGCCGCACATCATGTAAAATGATAATCAAGTGAGGTGCTGTGGACTGGTGGGGAACTGGCGTATATGTGACTTTATTGCCAGTGAATTTCTTGCACTTTAAAGTCCTGTGGCTTGTGACCTCTTATCTAATAAAGTGTTGAGTCCAATTTGGCAAGTTGTGTCCTGCATGCTTGGGCTAGAAGCATAAGAGGCAGTGGGTGGCATGGGAGCAGACTGGGTAGAAAGAAGCTCTCTAGCACTCTGATCCCCACATCCTCTGGGAGCAGGCTGGGAGGCGGGGTGGTCATGTGAAGCCCCTGGCAGGTGCATAGCTTTTGGTTTTCTGAGACAGGGTTTGTGTATCCTTGGCTGCCAGACCAGGCTGTCCTCGAACTCAGAAATCCTCCTGCCTCTGCCTCTTGAGTGCTGGGATTAAAGGCGTGTGCCACCGCTGCTGGGCTTGTATGTATAGGCTCTGAAGACTAGAAATCTCCAATTTCTAGTTCCCAAGAAGACTCCGTTCGCTCTTCAGCCGTGATGTCAGCTTACCACGCACAGACTGGGGCTCTGCCACTCTGCTTTATTGAACCTTCTCATTTGAGGGCACAGTGGGCTCTGCCCTGCTCTAGAGTGGCCCAGCACAGGGGGCAAGTGACTGGCAGGACTCGAGAGACATCAAACACAGAAGGAGCTCACTACAAACTGGGTACAGCACAGGACAGCCCACTGAGTTCTTTTATATATAAACAGATAATTAAAAAATTAGAGTAATATATAGTTCTCTAGAGAGAGACTCTGCAACAAAAAATATATATAAAGAATATGACCTCCTGGGTAAACGCAGCAGCAGCAGCATTTCTGAGCAGAGAGGGAGGGCTCCTCATGCACGGAGGGGGCCAGGCCTGCACACAGGCACCAAGGCTATTGCATATTTTGGAAAGGGGTGGAAGAGTAGAGGGCTGGCTAGGCAGGGTGTCAGCATTATTTTTTCTACTCGCAGGCTTTTTATGGCTTTGGCTAAAGCATGTGAAGCAGTGGAGGTACTAAAGTGCTAAACCGAGGCCTCTTGGTCTCTAAGAACAAAAAGGGTTGGGTGAGGTGGGGGTGGGGATGATGAAGTTCTTCCCTCAGCCCCAGCTGAGAGGAAGCAGATGGAAGACAGCCGGTCAGCAGGGCAGGGGGGAGGCTCCAGGGTGTGTGTTAGCAGCCTCCTCCCTCCCTGCCCGGTGCAGCCCCTCGATCCCCGTATCTGTCCCTGCTGCTGATGTACACAGGAAGGGAGGCAGTTCATCTCTCCTGCCCTTCCTTGCCCATCCCTGGCCGGCAGCTGGGACAGAGATGGCAGGAAAGGCCTGTCTCTGCTCCATGAGCTTTCTCCTGTAGGGCAGGCACACAGCCAGGAGCTGGGGGCGGGACTGTAGGGGGAGGGGATGAGCAGGGCATTGGTTTAGGCAGTGAGGCTCGGCCACTCCCTTTGGTCCCATCTGTAGCTCTGCACACCAAACTTGGCAAGAGGGAATCCTCCTGGTGAACAGAGCCTGCTAAGAAGAGCCAAATGTCCCTGGCAGGGAGGGGAGAGGCAGGAGCTGAGGGGACTTAGACGGGTTGGCCTTGGTCCCTAAAGCCCTTGTGACTCATTCAGACCGGGACTCCTCCAAGATCTGGGGGAGGTTCTGGTCCCTGGGGGCTGGGGCTGGGGCTGGGGCTGGGGTCGGGGCTGGGGTCGGAGCTTGGCTGGGAGCTGGAGTAGGGGCGGGTGCCTGGGCTGGGCCTGAGGGAGGCAGGGGAGCTTTGCCACCAGGATGGGAATCATGGGTGGCCTTGGGCTCATTGGTGTGGTAGGAGCCCTTGTACCGATGATTTTGCAGGTAGAACAGCACCAGCATTCCCACAAGCCCCAGCAGCAGGAAGGCCACCAAAACTGAATGGAAGAAAAAGAACAACTTAAGGTCTTTGGGGTACACACATACACACCCGGCCAAAGCATCATGTACACCCGTGTATAGCAAATATAGAACTGCCAGGCCATGGCTCTGTCTAGAATGTCTGAATTCTTGGCTTATCTGCTGCCTGCTTTACTCCTTCCATACCTGATGGTTTCTCCAGTTTCTTACTGTTCTAGATGTTGCTACATTTCTATTTTTCCTCATCCTGTAACTAGGGCTGCATTTTAATATTTTATTTTAATTAAAAATTTATAGCTGCATAGTCCTCCCCAGCTCTATACTGATGTCAGCATAGCCTGTCTCACCCTTCTTATCTCACAGCTAACACCTCCACCCACCCCACTTCTGAGGGAGCTAGGGAGGATGCTGGCAAGGTGGTCTTGGGAAGTCAGGTTCTTAGTCAGTGCTACTTACAACCTAAGAGTATGGCAACCCATCCGTCGTCATGGTAATATGGGAAATCTAAAGAGGAGGAAAGGCTGATTAAGAGACACTGCCTCTATATTCAGAGCCATTTCCCATCACTGTCACTCTACCCGACCCCAATCGTCATGTGTGTCTAGGGATTTACCTGGGGGCAGGTACCAGGGATCAAGCTCTGGTGGCACCTCAGAGACAAGGCGTGGCATAGCTCCACAGTTAGATTCTGACAGTTCTCCTTGGACCCGCATAGCCTCCGCCAACTCCGCAGTCATGGGGCGAGGGGTTCGGAAATGGGTCTTAAGAGGAGCTACGTTGTTGAACCGGACACCGGACAGGCAGCCGGAGAAACCGGGGGTGTTGTACCGCTGAATCTCTGGGTCAATGACTCCTGTCTCTGAGGCCAAGAAAGAGGCATCTGGGTTCACCCAGAAGCCTTGCCCTCTTCAGTCCCCTCCCACTACCCTCGCTGCTCTTTCCGCTCCCCCCTCCCCCCCCCCCCACAGCTCTTCCCAGATCCATCCTCACAAGCAGCTTACCCATCACACGCCCTAGATACAAGGCCTTGGGTGAGTCCAGCTGGCTGTCCACCAGGAGAGAGAACTTCTGTTCTGTCAGTGGGAAGTAGTCCACCTGGGGTAGGACAAGTGCGGAAGAAAGGAAAACCCTGGATGGCACAGCCAAGACCCGGAAGGAATTCACTTTGCCCAAACTAGCCTTGCTCAAAATGAACAAACCCCTAGGATCTTACACATGACGAAATCTGGTTTGGACCCCTGGCTTTGCAGTTTGCTTGTAGTTTGACTCCCATTTCTGTTTTGTTTTGTTTTGTTTTTCTGGGAGCTGAGCTGGGTCCCTCTGTATAGCCCTGGCAGTGGTGGAATTCACTATGTAGACCAGGCTGGCCTCAGGTTCAGAGATCCATGTGTACCTCTGCCTCCCAAATGTTGGGATTAAAGGCTTGGGCTGCTGTACCCAGCTACACTTTATTTCTCATGGGGAGTGCCACAATTTGTCTGGCGTTCAGGTAACAACGTGGCAGTCATTTTGCCCCTTTTCCAGTGTGGATCTCGGGATCAAACTCTGGCTTTACCAGGCTGGTGAGCATCTCACCGGCACCACAGGGTTTCATGTATCTCAGACTTGCCATGCAGCCAAGGGTAATCTTAAACTTCTGATCCTCCAGCCCCATCCCCACATACTGTGATGAGATGCCCGGCTCTGTAGAGCTGGGGATGGAACCCAGGGGTGGGTAGCTTACTTAGTACAGAGTGCTCGTCTGCTGGGCATGAAGCCCACTTACCGGCCACTACCAGTTTGACTGAGCAAAGCACGTTACCTTCTTCAGCCAGGCTACTGGCTTGTAACATGAAGCTCAGAATAATTTCTAGCCACACCCACTTCACAGAGCTGAGGGGAGGGTCATGAGTGGTGATACATGTGAAAACCCCTTGTACACTGAACTATGTTACAACATGTAATCATTTGACATGTTCTTGGTGCCATAGCCAGGATTATGAGGCTCTGACTCAACTGGCCCATCCCCTTCCACCTGTACCTGGATAAAGAGGTTTCGGTAGACCCGGGTGATGTTGACGCTATGGGGCTGACCATCGGTCACTGGCCGGGTGGTTAGCTGGTACACGTAGGGACTTGTGCCCAGCTGATACCGAAGCTGTAGGGTCCCTGTAGGGTGGGAGCAGGGACATGGGCTCTCAGCTTCCATAACCCCTCGTCTAAAGGACTGGATCTTTGTATTAGTAGCTAGGGGAGTTTGGGCACCTGGAGGGAGAGCGCCATGAGGACTTACCATCTTCCTTGATGAGCACAGCCATGTAGTCTCGTACAAAGGAGCTGACATAGAGCAGGACTGCGGGAGCAGAGCTGGTGCTGAAGCTGAAGGAGACCTCCTCTCCAGTAATATTGTAGACAGGACCCCGATACCCAGGCACCGGCCGGCCAGGCCGTGGGTAGTCGGGCAGGCGGTACCCAGGGCCGTGGTATCCAGGCACGTAACCAGGAGTGTCATAGCCTGGAATATAGCCAGGCTCATAGCCTGGCACTGGCCGGCTCAGCATGTGAGAGAACTCCCGGGCTGCAGAGCGCAGTGCTGACTGGAGGTTGTAGCGCATCCATGTGCCGGTCTCAAAGAATCCACCAATATCTGGAGCAGAGATAAAACAAGGTGAAGGCTTCAGACTTCTCAGTCACAAGTTCAAAGGGTTTTTACGTCACCGACCCATGCACACACCTGTATCTGCCACTATTTGTCCCCCCCCTTCATTTTTGGGGACACTGTCTTACTTTGTAGCTCAAATTTACAATCCTGTGCCTCATGTGGCTTTTCAAATGCTTGTATTACAGGCCAACACCACCCCATCTAGCACTAAGTAGAAAAATGGTATAAGAATCTTGGAAGGTCATCTGGTCTCATCCCTGCATTTGCAGGTGAGGAAACTGAACCCCAAAGATGGGCAGTAATTTCCCTCAAGAATGCGGTTTATGTGGATGGCCTGGAGGAACCTGAGATACCCTGACCATCCAATTATGTGTTGTTATTCATACTTCCTGTATCTCCCTAGAGTACCAGACTCTACCCACAGTAACCCACCCACCCCATAGATTACCTTGGGCCAGCCTCAGGAAAATACAGTCTGGATATGTGGAATTTCAAGCTTCACCTCAACCAAGAGTCAGCTTGTAGATATGTTTTGGGAATTCAGTGATAGACAGAAAATGGCCAGGGCAGAAATGTATTGTGAAGCCAACGTCAATACCAGAGCTAGGACACTTGTTCAGTTGGTAAAGTGCTTGCCGTGCCAGTGTGAGGACATGAATTCGATCCTTAGTGCCTACACACAAAGTTAGTTGTGACGGCACACACTTGGACTCCCATTGCTGGGGAGGGACCAAAGCAGGAGGCTCTCCGTGGCTCGCTGTCTAGCTAGCCTACCCAGTTACTGAGTTTCAAGTCCCAGTGCGAGGCCCTGCCTGAAAACACAAGATAGATGCGCCTGAGAGCACCACCTGAGGTGGACCCCTGGCCTCCGTACACACATGCATGCCCTCTGTACATACACACATGCATGCACCACCATACATGCATACACATGCATCTGTGCATACGCAATGCAGATGTGCATGGGGTCTGGGCACAGCCTGTGTGACCTTGACGGTAGTGGGGAAAATGGGAGTTTATTTGCCTAATGTCGGGGCTCTTGTGTCAGCTAGCTCTGCTGTCACTCCGTTTTTTTCCATTATGACTGGAGTTACCCAGTATCTTCACATGCCTGATTGCCCCATTTAAGAGCTCAGAAGTCTACTGACAATTCTAGTTTTCCACGACTGCTGACTTGTATTCTTCCCTCTAAACTCCTATCATGCCCTAAGGCTCCTTGTCACCCCCTCCCCACCCTACCCCCCTCATTATATTCCTCATAACCAGCAGCACTGACCGTGATTGCAATATGGCCCATCAAAAGCTGTGAGGTCACAGTCACACGTGTAGTAGCTGTATCGTTCCACACAGCGTCCTCCGTGGAAACAGGGGAACCGGGGGTGGGTGCAGTGACCCGTACAGTTGGGGAAGGTGCCCTCAGAGGCGTTGGCGCGGCCCTCCAAGTTCAGAGTCACTCCATTCAAACGCATGGCCCTCAAGCAGCCCACAAAAGGACGCCTCTTAAGCTCTGCAGATCCTGGCCAGGAGTAAGTGGAGAGGCTGAGGCTGGGGGTGTAGCTCAAAGGCAGAACACCCCAGGAGCTCCCCTAAAGTGACTGTAGAGCCAGAGACAGGAACAAGTACTATGAGCTAGAAGGGAGCCCAGGAGGCCAGGCTAGCATATATAAGGGAGCGAAGGAGACAGGCCCCTTGGCTCGCTCAGGCAAAGAGGATCAGAACATGGAAAACTGAAACACGACCCATGAGAGCATGGGACCATCATGCGGGCTTTCTCCCTGCTCCTGGGCGGCTGCTTACCCACATAGAGGGGTTGGTCATACTCCAGCCAGATGTAGGTCTGCAGGGGCATGGGCCTCAGCACCCAGGGCCGGTGGTCCACTCGCAGCCGGGCCTGCTTCACATTGATCTCAGCTCGGACCAGATGCCACTCGTCATCGTTGAACTCAAAGTCACCCGAGTGCACTGTCAGGTTCTCATCCCCATTGCCAATATCAAAGGCAAAGACCACATCCCGGGATGCTGGGACAGGAGCATGACAGGAGGTAAGGGGTGAAGGGAGCTCGGATCCCCCAGATCCCTCACAGTATTCTCGTCCAAGAAAATCTCCTCAGCCCTCCACTTAGTTCATAGCCTAAGACAAAGTCTACAGAAGTCTTAAAACCACACAATCTGCTCCCCAGTTTTACAGATTTCCTGAAATCAGTTTCCCAGCTTTCATTCCCTGGGCTAGAAGCGCAGCTAGTTAGTGATGGCAGGGACCTAGCTCCTTTTTCACAAGTAAAGGGGTCAAGGACCTGCAGAATCAGAGCATGTGCCCGAGGGTCTAGGACCCAGAGTGATCTCCAGTCCTCTCCCCATCCGCTCTCAGAAGGGTGATCGCCTTTTCCCTAACACGGCCCCCTCAGCCATCTCTCTTAGCCACATTCCGCCTAGCCTGCCCAACTCACTGTTGAGCTCCACCCTCACGTAAGGTCGGCGCCACTGGCAGAAAGGACCCCCCATGTTCTCTAGGAAGACTCCCGAGGGAGCCGAGGTCCTGAAGTAGAAGGAAACATCAAGGCTGTGGTTGGCACGGATTGGAGGGAAACGCAGGGCAGCTCCAGTGCGGAAGGAGATGGTGTTCCAGGAATTGCCTGCAAAAAACAGGGTGAGGACGGCCTCATCAAGGGAGTCTGAGGGTGGAGGAGTCAAGGAGCCTCGGTGGGCAGGGGGAAGGCAGGGGGGAGCAGGGAGATTGGGGAGACTCTTTGAAGAGAGATTAAGATGTGGAGTGAATAAATAAGGTGCAGAAGAACAAGAGGACAAGGGTCAGATCACAGCAGGAGCATCTGGCCATGTGGGCTTAGAGATTCCCAGTGGATCAAGTGGTCTGGGTTTTGGAAACAGTCAATACCGGACAGGCACACCAAAGGAGTCTGCCACTCACGGTCACCATAGCAGCGCAGAGGCCTCAGGAAGAACTGAGCTTCAGAATTGGAGCGGTTTGTATCACCTACTACTATCTGAGTGACAGGCAGATGGTCTACAAAGGTCAGGAGCCCCTTGTCTGTTCTCCTGTGGGAATAGGATGCAGTGACTCCATCTTGCCTCTCAGTTGCCCCTGCAGTCTCAAAAAGCTGGCCCTCCTGTTCTCACCACTGCGGCTGGTCAGCATCACAATTGCAGTGCAGTGCAGGGTCCACACAGCTCTGGTCCAGCCCACAGGCACAGCGCTGGATCCCAGGCTGGGAGCCTCCCCAGTAGAAGTGCTGCTCCTCATTTCGGCCAATCCAAAAGCTGTAGGGGTAGCCTCCTGGGGAAAGACACCAAGCAGCTTCCAGCCCCCGCCTCTCCACCAGCCTCTGAGTTCCTCAGACCTAGATTCAAGCAGCCTTGACCTTACCCCCACCCCACCCAAGGCTCTCCTCCAGCCATGCCTTGCCCTCCCTGCTGCCAGCCTCAACCTGCAGTGTTGAGCAGCCGGGAATTGTAGCAGGAGAACTCGATCCACTGCTCACAGTGCTGGGAAGCATTGGCCAGAGCACTGACTTCCTCCCAGGAGGCATTCCAGTACTGGATGGCCCCCAGAAAGGGCCGATCCATGCTGGAGCCAGTCACCCGCGTGGTCCACAGCCTGTCGTGCCGCACAACTGTCCATGCTCGGTTCTCTAGAAGAGAGGAAACAGAGCTTTGGCTGGCCATGAACAGTCTGTCTCCATCCTTACCAACCTAGCTAGAGTCAATGACAGTGGCCAGCCACTTCCCTTCAGTCTAGCCTCAGGCCTCCACGTTGGAGGATGGAGATGAGGCTGTTGGAATGGCCAGAAGTGGGAACTAAGCTGTAAGGCTACATTACAAATGTTTAGGTGTCCCTTCCTACAATGTACTTTACCCTCACTACAGTGTCATCTTGGCCCCTCCTACAGCTTCTCTACCCACATCTCACATTGCCTGGTCAACCCTCTACCTGCACCCATCAAAGCCCCTTACCTCGGATATCACAGTACACCACAAATGGCTTCAGAGGTCCACTGCCATCAGGATCAATGGTGTAATTCCCAGAAAATTTTCCACTGAGGCGATAGGCTTCGCAGGACTCCTTATATAATGCTGGTATGGGCAACAAGTCAATTGTGGAGCTAGAAGGCTAGAAGAATGGCCATCCCTTCCATCTCTGGCAGCTTCCTGATCCCCAACAACCTTCCCCTGACCCCCTATACTATCCAGCTTACGTTCGTGGCAGGTAACTCCCTTGTAGCCGGTGAGTTCGCAGTAGCAGATGAAGTCATCCCAAGACTGGTAGCAGCGGCCGTCATGCTCACACATGTTAGGGCTGCATCTGCGGAAGGGGTCAGCACCAAGGGCAGGAGGCTTGGGACCAGCTTCCCAAGGACCGCTCATTTCCCACCTAACTGGCTGGGTACAACCCCAGGCACAGGGACACTAGGTAGTCTACAGGGATCAAGTGCTGTCCTCTTCCTGCCAAAACAAAGGAAAAGAAAGTGCATAGACCCTGCCAAACACAACTCTCAGGACTGAATAGAAACTTTCTTTCAATGCTGGGTACCTGCAACTTTACAGGAAGAAATAGGAAAGGGGTGAAGGAAGAAACTCTGTGTGTGTGTGTGTGTGTGTGTGTGTGTGTGTGTGTGTGTAGGAGGGCATGGACATAAGGAGAAGGGAGATTATTTTAAAAAGAAAAACGGAAGTGAGCTTTGGAGGGGTCACTTGTTAGGGAGAGAACCTTCTAGATACCTGTCTGTGATGCCACATGTGTCAAAGAGGACCTCAGCAAAGTAACCAAGCTTCCGAAACTCTACCAGAGTGAGGTTGACCAGTTGACCATCCACCTTGAGCAGCTCCATGCAGCCGTGGAAGGCTGTCTGGTTGGAGTGGCAGCCCCATCGACTGGCTGGCTTGGGACAACCTGGAACAACCACACTTGTAAGGTCCTTCCCAGGAGAGCTCTCAGATGACCCACCCCCGCCAGGGAAATGCTAAGAGAGAGCTATACAAATGAAAGGATGCAGGGCTGGAGAGAGGGCTCAGCAGCTAAGAGCACTGGCTGCTCGTCCAGAGATCATGAGTTTAATTCCTAGCAACCACATGGTGGCTCACAACCATCTATAGGGGGATCTGATGCCCTCCTCAGGCAGGCAGATGCAGCAGTGCACTCATACATTAAATAAAGAAAAAATTTAAAATAAAATAAAAAAAAAAACCGGACGGTGGTGGTGCACACCTGTAATCCCAGCACTTTGGGAGGCAGAGGCAGGCAGATTTCTGAATTCGAGGCCAACCTGGTCTACAGAGCGAGTTCCAGGACAGCCAGGGCTATAATGGCAAGGACCCAAGGTCCCAGAGGGGAAAGGAGGCTTGGTCTCTCCAATACTCTCCTTGTGGTGCCATCAGAACCGAACAGGACCTTCTCACGCAGACTAAGGGCAAAATTGTCCCTCACTTACCACCAAAGAAGTATGAAGTCCCCGTGCGGATCAGCAGTGGGGATGAGACTCTGACCTCTGCCCCTTCCACATCATCAATACTGATGACCGCATGGTTTTCCTGTGCTACAAAGTTCACCTCGTGCCAGAAGCCATCATTCAGGCGATACCCTGAACAAGAAAGAAGGACGGGGTAAGTGGGCAGAGGCAGTAACCAGAATACGAGAAGATTGGTTTGTTAATCGTCCCATCCTCGGACCCCATCTCTTTAAAAAAAAAAATTTTTTTTGTTTGAATTGTGTGCATGAGTGCAGTACCCTGAGAAGCCAGAAGGGGGAGATGGATCCCTACGGAATTACAGGTAGTTGGGGGTGGGGTGAGGAGTGGTTTAGTAGCTAATGGTACTGATCTTGTTCAACACCCCAAGCAGAGTTCCGGCCCCCTTGCTGTGTTTTTGAGAAGGATCTCTCTGTATTCCAGGCTGGCCTAGAACTCACTATATAGTCCTGACTGGCCTCAAACTTGTGGTTTTCCAGATGTTGGGATTACGGGCATAAATTACTACCATAAGACACCATGCCCAGAGAGAAGATGGTGTCCAGTGGGGAAGTAGCAGCTCCACTCTGGATCCCAGCAGGAGTCTAAGTGAACTCCATGATTACACCTCACGCCTTGCACAGTGGCGCCTCTGATGGCTTCCTTCACTATCCACAGCCCTAGTCATTGATATAGTGTGCAAAGCTGGCTAGAACTGGCAGGCATCTTCAGGAATCCCCCAGAACCGGAGCACACCTGTTTCTTCCAGATCCCAACCTTTTCTAGCTTGCTTGTGCCTCCCCGAAAGCCCCTCACCAGCAGCAAATTGAAGCTTCTTGCGGCCAGTCTGCGCGATGGATACGTTGACTTGTCCTTCACTAAGCATCAGCTCCACATGACCCAGCCCGTCCCCCAAGCGGGAGTAAAGGAGTAGCCCTGTGAGGTCCCAGGTGCGGAAACGGAAAGAGACTGCGAAGCGCCCCCGGCGTGGAAAGCCAGGCACTTGGACGAAGTTGTGAGGACCTCCGAAGTTGATGGGGTGTGGAACGGGATCCAAGCAACGGAAAGCCACATTACCCTAGAAGAGAATGGATGGGTGCACCAGGATTCGCCATCAATATTCTCACTGGGTTTAAGACCCAGTTGAAACACTCCCTAAATACTTGTGGAAATAAAACCTCCAATTGTGGTCCTTCTATGCCCTATGCAAGCCTGCTTCTGCCCCTCCCCCACTCTGTTTGTTTGTTTGTTTGTGTTGCTAATCCCAATATCCACAAAGCAAAAAAAAAAAAAAAAATCTCTCTCAGAGTGCTAAGAGCAATATCATATAGCACAAGCCAAATTTAGCCCAAAGGCTATGGAGCATGCGCATAAGCTCCTGAGTCGACCAAAGAGGAAAGCTTATCAAAAGACTTCCAGAGACAATTCAGTGATTACCCTACCACTTCGGAGTCACATGCTCCCGGTCGAACTTCTCTCAGCCTCTGCAGCTCATTTTCCCGTTGTCTAACTAACAACTGGACCGGATCACAGCTTTACTAAGGGCTGAATGGTACTTGGGTCTGAGTTCGTGGTACTCCCACATCCGAGAAACTGACTGTTCAGAGGGGTCTCGTCCCCAACAAGACCTCTTTCCTCTCTGCCTCTTGGCTCTCCAAGTGGCTTCAGTGTCCCTGTCCTCCCAGATCTCCCTGCCCACTGGCCTCGAAGGTGATCCGCGAGTGGCGCTGCACGGCCATTTCTGCGATGTCGATCCGGTTGTAGATCACGTTTTCTATGCAGCCACGGAAGTTATGGCGGTAGGCCAGGTTCTTACGTGCTGCGCCCACTAGACCCCCGATGAATATCTGTAGGAAGCAGGTGAAGAGAGGTTTCCCTGGGCTTAGGGTAACGCCTTCCTTTCCTGTGCGCATGCACAGTAAGTACCCTTTCCACAGAAGGGTACTAGGCCTGGCTTCAGAAAGACTTGGAGCACATTTGCCCAGGGTGAGTGCTAATAAAGCTTCGTTCAGGTTTAAGCCTTAAACATCAGCACTAGTTGGCTGCAGGCCTTCAGCAGGTCAAATTGTCTGCTTTGATACTTAAAATGCAGATGGAGACATGGTCTTTGTCAACCACACAGAACTGTGGGAGACTAGGGGACAATTTTCTATGTTTCCTCCTGCACCCCAAATCTGGATTTCTAGACCCATCTTAGGAGATCTACAACAAGGACCAGAAAAATAACAAGAACTGACTCTCTGGCCGGGCGGTGGTGGCGCACATCTTTAATCCCAGCACTTGGGAGGCAGAGGCAGGCGGATTTCTGAGTTCGAGGCTAACCTGGTCTACAAAGTGAGTTCCAGGACAGCCAGGGCTACAAAGAGAAACCCTGTCTCGAAAAAACAAAAACAAACCAAAAAAAAAAAAAAAAAAAAGAAAGAAAGAAAAGAAAAATAAATGACTCTCTGGTACATGCAGTAGGATGTGGAGTGGACCCCCCCCCAATTTATCCATTGCTACATCCCCAAAATGGTACCCCACCCTTGATCACCTCATTTTCGAGATTCAACCTTTCAAAGTCGCCGTTGAGCACAAAGCGATGGACATAGCCATCCAGGGTGAGGTTTGCATCTCGGCCATATCGATCCACCCGCACATAGTGCCAGCTTAGGTCGTTAAGAACGCCACCAGCGCTCACCGTGGTGTGACCAGGTCTTGGCTGGATGGGACTGCTGCCTGAGGGCAAAGCAGGACAGGGTGAGGACTCTAGCAGGCTCCAGCTTCAGTAGCAACTCTCAACACTGAGGAGAGGCTACCCAGGCCCCAGAGAGGCTGGAGCAGAGAGGAGGCCGCTGCTTGTATCTCCCTCTCTCTCTCTCTTTTCTCTTCTTCTTCAAGACAGGTAGCTCTGGCTGTCCTGGTACTCACTCTGTAGACCAGGCTGGCCTCGAACTCAAGAAATCTACCTGCCTCTGCTTCCCAAGTGCTGGGGTTAAAGGCGTGCGCCACCACTGCCCGGCTACTGCTTGTATTTCATTACACGGGTGAATTCACAAAATCATTTTGTGAATCTGTTGGTTTATGATGCCTTGTTCAAGGTTACCACACAGTTGGCAAACCAAACCCAGTTCTCCTGACTCCACACCCCGCTGTTTTGCTAGCCCCAAGCGCTACAAAAGGGTAGTTTGGCTCAGACAGTCAATGGGAAAGATCAGGCTGAGGCAGGGCAGCCCCGTGGGGTTCCGAAGCTCACCAAGGCTCATGTGCAGCAGCAGGTGCGCCCCCTGCAGTTCAAGCGTCACATAATCCCCCTGGGAGCCCTCGGTGTGCAACAACAGTCCATCCTTCTCCTCTGTCTTGAAACTAAAAGCGAACACGTCCCAAAGACTTTGGCTGACGCCTCGCTGGAAGCGATATGAGATGGCATCATCGCCGTCAAAATACAGGATGTTGGATTCTGTGCAAAGGACCGTGGGTGGGCAGGGGACCGGGGAGACAGTCCCTCTCAGGATCCTCGCCCCCACCCCCTGGCCTCCACAGCCTTACTGTAGGGACAACCATAGATGCCCAGCCTCAGGCCGATCTTGCCGCGTGGGTTCCAGGCCAGTGGCACGATGCGGATGTAGCGAGCAGTAAAATGGTAGTGCAGGTCATGGCGGACCACTGCCGAGTCATTGACATTACCGAAGAAGGTCTGCGGGGATTGGAAACAGTAGTAACCATGTCCCCACCCTCAGCTCCCCTGGCAGCAATGGCTTCAAACCTCCCCAACCTTGACCGGAGCAGTAACAGGCGGTTACTCCATCTCCGTGTCTCCCTGATTACACACTCTGGTCTAGAGTGTCCTTTAGTTCTTCAAAGTAAAAGTCTAATGTCACTGCCCTCAGGAAGCTCTCCTAGGTTCTACCCTAAAGTGCATTAAACCTTATGATTGCTGAGAAACAGTCCGAGCTGTCTAAATTCCAAGAGTAGAGTTCTCGCCTTTGCCTCTTGCTGGCCCCTCCCCTTCCCTTCAGGTAGTGCCCAGCCTAGGGCCCAGAGCTGGGGAAGGCTCCCCAAGTATGTGCGCCTGGGCACCGACAGTACCGCATTGTGCCCTTGTTGGTAGAACGGTGTCCAGCTGTCCACACGGTCCCCGTAGAGCAGCATGTACCGTGTGACCCAATCCCAAGAATTAAAGGCTCCTTGTGTGGCCACAGCCCGGATCCGATGTTTCTTCATCAAGTCTATCTGGAGCCAGGGATTCGGGTCCCCAATCCGGGGCGACCATCCACTGATACCTACAGAAGGGGCAAGGGCTTTTTACCACCCACAATCTTCTCTCGGCTCTCTGGAGTCCTCCTCCCCTCCCTGGTTGGGTAAGCTCACCGTGTAGCCGGGCAAAGCGGGCCGTGGTAAAGAGCCCATAGTAGGAGGACGCGCCCAGAGACCGTGCATACAGAGGTCCCACCAGCTCCTCATTGCAGCCGACTGGAGTAGGGGTGGGGGCGAGGAGATGAGCTTGTTAATGTGACCCCTCTTCCAAAGGCTGTGCCCACTTAGCAGTTAAAGCTCCTCTTCACTGCCCCCCTGTGGCTGACTCAGCCCTACCTTAACCTACCTCAACCCGGGCTTCAGCAACAGCTACTCCCTCGCGGGAGCCTGCTTTTTCCCCTCTTAGGGGAACTCTGTGCCTCCGCCTATAGATTCAAAGCCAGGTCCTTGCTAGCCCAGTGCCTGGCCGGCTCAGTACCCCCTTAAACATAGGCCCCAAACTTCAGCATATCGAAAACCTAAATGGACCTCAGAACATGAAATTAACCCCTGCCTTACCATCACTTCCGATCACCAGCACCCCTCACTAAAACATGCACCAAACCCCAAATCAGACTTTAATCCCAATCTGTCTCCCCTCCCCTCCCCCAATCCCACTCTTAGCATCATCCTTGGCCTCAGTCAGGGTCACCAACTCCTATTTGGACTCGAGCCATAAAACCCAGCCTCAACCACAAACCCTACCTAGTCCCTGGGCCAGCTCCCAATTCTAGCCCCAGCCCCTTCGGGAAAAGCCTCAACTCTAGCCTGGGTCACCAGTGCCGCACTTAGAGCCAATCTTAACCTCAAACCTAGACACCGGCTCCCGCTTGGATTAACAGCTCCAAATCCCCTGGGCTGACTGGTTCCTCAGATCAGAGATCAGCCCCAGACCGCGGCGCGCGCGCAGCAGCCTCAGAGCTGCATTGCGGAGCGCTGGGGAGAGGCAGGAAAAGATGGAAGCGGGAGCCGGCGCGTACGGGAAGGACCGGCGACCACCCAGCCGCAATGCGGTGCAGGACTCGCCCGGCAAGCTCCAGACTCCTGCACCAAATCCCACCTGCCTCTGAGACCAGCACTCACAGTAGCCCCAGCCCCGAGCTCCAGAGACCACAGCTGCGAGCAGGATGCTGAAGAGACCGAGACTCATCATGCGGAGCTGACCGACCCTGGGTGTCTGCCTTGATGCGCCGCTAGGGTTCCCGTTCTGGCTCAGGCCCCAGCTTTTCTCCTGGGGTTCGCGGCTGACCGATGCTTTTCTCCCCCGTCCTTCTTACCCACCCTTCCCTCTCTCCTACCCCCAATCTCTCTCTCTCTCCTCTCTCTCTCTCTCTCTCTCTCTCTCTCTCTCTCTCTCTCTCTCTCTCTCTCTCTCCCTCCCTCCGCCCCCTTCCCCCAGCCTTTCTCCTGGCACGCACGTTTTTTCCCGGACCCCGCGCAAGCGCGAGCCTCAGCCCTATTACGAAAGGGCGGGGTAGACAACCTGCCGCTGGGAAATACCCCCAAGTAACCCAAGGCTGACAAGGACTAGGGCTACAGGGTGGCAAAGAAGAAGGAAGAGGCGAGGTGGAACCTGACATTTTCAAGGAAAAGGGAAAAGCTTTGAAGAAGGGCACCTAGAGATGGAATGAAGGGCAAATTTAAAATTTTAAAAAAATGTTTTCGGAAGGTAAATAGTGTTCCTGGCTCAGTGCTGGACACCTTCGTAACTGTGAACTCCGTGATTTCATCTTACTGTACTTTACACAGGGAAGGCTCAGAGGAAAACAAAGCTCGCCCGGAACCATACAAGCATTCCTTTTCCTTTGACTAGCTAGAAATTCGGCAAGGTGGGATGGAAACGTGAACCCGCAGACCCTGATCTCCACCCTCCTCCTGGGCCCTCCTCCCCACCCCTTCCTTCCTGCCCTGCTAGTTATTTAACTTTAGCCCCTGCGGCTGTACCTCAGAAACCCTTGTAGCCAGAGATGGGGACCAAGCCCACAGAACAGGTGGGAGTCGGGGCAGGGGGCAAGAGATGGGTTGCTGAGAGGGTGGGAAAGGGAAAGGGGTGGGATTCCCCGCTTGACAAGCCTCTGTCATCTAGCACCTGTGCAGGAGCCTGTAAAACCTACGTATGACCCCTTTGGTGTGAGTGTTTTCAATATGTCTGTGCTCTAACGGTAGGGTGGGGAGGGGAGAAGGGAAAGGAGACAGTAGCCCCTTTAGCCCGAGCTTGAAGTCTAGGGTCCAGGGCTGAATCAAAGCCCTGCATCTGACCTGCATTCCAGGAGAGGGCACTGCAAAGCCAACAGAAGCCCTGAGATTTATTAACATAACTGCTTGGTCTAGGGCGAGCTACATGTTTCTGTTGTCTACTATCTTGCACGGTTCCAACAGTGCTCACTGCTAACCTTGCCAGGTGAGCTGACTAGGACTCCCACACTGGGTAGAACACATTTAGTAAGTGGCGTCCAGAAAGAGCCAGTGGCTGCTCAAGGTCACCCAGGAAGCTGGAGCAGAGCTAGGGAGACTGCAAGAGTAGTTTACTGTCTGTCCAGGGCACACTAGTAAGACTCGGGAGAGAGTGTATGTCTCTTCTGGCATGGAGACTTTGAGTGAGGAACTCCTGTGTGAGAGGGAGGGGTGTAGGAATGTCTTACACGGTCCCTCTTCTCATTTTTGATGCCACCAGGTCTCCTGGGGACCTTACTCCGGGTATGACGAGGAGGCTTATTCTGCTGGGCCGCTGCCGGAACTCTGTTACAAGGCTGATGTCCAGGCTTTCAGTCGGGCCTTCCAACCGAGTGTCTCCCTGATGGTGGCTGTGCTGGGACTGGCGGGCAATGGCCTAGTCTTGGCCACCCATCTGGCAGCCCGACGAACTTCCCGGTCTCCCACCTCCGTTCACCTGCTCCAGTTGGCCCTGGCTGACCTCTTATTGGCCCTGACTTTGCCTTTTGCTGCAGCAGGGGCTCTTCAGGGCTGGAATCTAGGAAGTACCACCTGCCGTGCCATCTCAGGCCTCTACTCAGCCTCCTTCCACGCCGGCTTCCTCTTCCTAGCCTGTATCAGTGCCGACCGCTATGTGGCCATCGCACGCGCTCTCCCAGCCGGGCAGCGGCCCTCCACGCCTACTCGTGCACACTTGGTCTCAGTCTTCGTGTGGCTACTGTCGCTGTTTCTGGCTCTACCTGCGCTCCTTTTCAGCCGGGACGGGCCACGGGAAGGCCAACGACGCTGTCGGCTCATCTTTCCTGAAAGCCTCACGCAGACTGTGAAAGGGGCAAGCGCGATGGCTCAGGTGGTCCTAGGCTTCGCGCTGCCTCTGGGAGTCATGGCAGCCTGTTATGCGCTCCTGGGCCGCACGCTTCTGGCCGCCAGGGGGCCAGAGCGGCGACGTGCACTGCGTGTCGTGGTGGCCTTGGTGGTGGCCTTCGTGGTGCTGCAGTTGCCCTACAGCCTCGCCCTGCTGCTGGATACAGCCGATCTACTGGCAGCCCGCGAGCGGAGCTGCTCCTCCAGTAAGCGCAAGGATCTAGCTCTGCTGGTCACCGGCGGCTTGACACTGGTCCGCTGCAGCCTCAATCCGGTCCTTTATGCTTTTTTGGGCCTCCGTTTCCGCCGGGACCTGCGGAGGCTGCTACAGGGCGGAGGATGCAGCCTGAAGCCCAACCCTCCTGGCCGCCGCCCCCGCCGACTCCGCCTTTCTTCCTGCTCTGCTCCTACTGAGACCCACAGCCTCTCTTGGGACAACTAGGGCTACAATTTCAGAGAAGGGGGAGGGCTAAAGAAACGATCCCAGGGAGGGTAATAGAAAGGGGAGTAAGTAGGGGGACGTTGAGAAAGACTTCAGGATCTAAAGGGATTGCCTCTGCGCTTAATTAAATTGATCCTATACAAATGAGATGCAACCCGACTACCGTTACTATTTTTGAATTACCAGCTTTGGTTGCAGCAGGGCCAGGACAGTGGGTTACACCCCCCACGCCCCTGCTTGAGTCTGAGTGGGAGGTGTGAGGGGACAGGGGTTGCTGAGTCGGCTAAAGCTTTGAGTAACTGACACGCCCTCGGCTTCACTCAGTCTCTGCCAACCGAGGTGAGCTGGGAAAGCTGCCAGGTGAGGAGGGGCGGGGTTTCTCCTCAGGAGTCAGTGTACGAAAGGGCTTTCTAATAACCCCAGCGCTATCCAGTAATGGCTGCTTTAGCAAGCACCTAGCTCCCAGCATGTGAAATGCACGGGGTGATGCTGTCCCAAGCTGTGTGTCCATGGGTCTGGTCGGGGTAGGAGGCAAGAGATTCTAGTTTGGGGTGGGTTTTTGGATCCCTTCTAAAGTCCTGCTATGGAAAGAAAAACGCTAATTAAAAAGTTGAGTCTGGTGGTGTGTGAACCGATACCTGTAGCCCCAGTCACTCTAGAGGTTGAGACAGGAGGATCAAGAGTAATATCCCGCCTAAGAAGAAATGAAATAGAAAAATGTCGAGGTGGAGTTTTCCACCTAGGATTTAAAAATAAAATAAGAGGGGGATTGCAATTTGCAAATTTCCCAAGAGGTGTTACTGAGCCTGAGCTCAGAGCGTGGGGCGCCTGCGCTGCCGATTATTTCCCCTGGGGATCAAGCCAAAGGAAATGCACCGAGCTTGCCCGGAAAGGGGAGGTTAGATATCAGACAGAACTCTCCAGCGGACAAGTGTCTAGGATCTTGAAGAGGAAGGGAGGTTATGGTTGTAGAGTCTCTGGTCCTCGAAACTCAGTATACACTACTTCAATATGAAAGCACCGTCAGGATGGCTTCTAGAGATGGTGCACTGATTTCTGGTCTTTGCACAACTGCCGGGATTGTGCTCAAATGAGACAATTCTCTCAGTTTAGTATCCGGTCAGGAAAGTCAGACCACCGCTCCAGTCTGGAGTCTAGGGGCAAAAAAGGGCGTGGTGTACAAGTCCCTAGGGAGGCGTTGGCCTGAAGTCTGCACTTCGTCCAGCCTAGCCTAGCCCAGCCCAGCCCGACTAGTCATGTGCCTAGACCCTATGACGGAAGAGACATAAAACTTTCACCTCTTGGAGGCAGAAACAAGGAAAGGCTCGAAAACTGCACCGATCCTCCAAGAGGCGCACACTACCCACCCGAGCGGACCGAGAATCCTCTGCCAGTGACCGCGGGAATCGCAGCTGAGTCAGCAACGCGCGTGCCTGCGCGCGCCCGTGCCACTGTCTAGGCTGCAGCAGGAACCCCGCCCTGGACTCTTTAGCGCGCCCTTGTTAACCCCTTCTTGTTCAGAAATGCAGCATAGTCGTCCTGAGAGGCCTCTGATCTATCAATTTTCTTAGACCACAGAATCCCCCGGGCATGCCAAGCCACTCTCCCCATTCCAGCTCAATGCTCTGTAAACTTGCTTTTATTTCAGATCTTTGTCTGAGGCTTCCAGGAGTTCCTTTCTCAGCTTTTACATCTCAAAAGTGGGGGTTGGCTAAGAGCTAAATCTGGACCCTTTAACTCTAAGAATGGAGAGCTACCTCTGCAGCTAACTCTCACACGCAGGTGTGGAATGCCTCGAAGATGTTAAGGCTCTTTACTTTTGCAGGGATTCCGAGATGTGACAGGTAATCACAGGCCAGTAGCCCAGCTTCCTTCCAGCTTTATGCCCTTCCTTCTCCAGACCTTCGAAAAGGGTTTTTAATTTGCTGCTTGGTGAACCAAGAGTTAAAAACAAGATCACGAAGGCGGTCCTACGTGACGCCACAGACACCCGGTGTCCGACCTCAGAAGCTGGGGCGTGTCTAACATCGCACCGCCCACTCCCTCCCCAATTCCCCCCGCCCCCCTCCACTGTCACTCAGCCAGAGACACATGATGCAACCCGCTGCGGTTTCAAGCTTGGGATTGGTCACACTGGCCGGCGCCAGGAACAGTGATTGGGCAGAGGAGGCTGTGACGCACTGTAGACCCTACCTATAAAGAAGGGAGGAGAGAAAGAACAGGGAAGGCGGAGGGAAGGAGGGGGGGTGCAGAGAGGGAGGCGGGGTCTGGGAACTCTGCCCGCGCCCCCAACGCGCCAGTCCCGGGGCTGCAGGGAGCGCAACGCGCGCCGCCCGGGCCCCGGCCACCGGACGCCCTACCGGACA
The DNA here is from genome assembly GCF_947179515.1 of Apodemus sylvaticus. NCBI lineage: Eukaryota > Metazoa > Chordata > Mammalia > Rodentia > Muridae > Apodemus > Apodemus sylvaticus. The sequence goes on from NC_067481.1 coordinate 21,805,474, forward strand.
CCACCCTCCTTGGAGCTTGGACAGTCGCCCACCACGATTGCTGCACCAGGCACTTCTCCGACAGGGCTGGACTCTACAACGAACACCACTTCCCAGCTCCGGACATTGCTCCTTGCTCCCTTCCCCCGGCCCTGGACGCTGTCTCCCCCTTCCTCTGCCCGGGCCCAGACATCGAGCCCCCAGCGGGCTCTGGTGATAGTCCTCTTGCACCTCAGCATTGGACACTGCCTCCTTCCGGCCCCCTTCTTTCCTTTCGTCGCACCTCATTTCTACCCAGTTCAGATCGGAGTACCTCCAGTTTCTCAGATTCCCTGCTGCTTGGGCAACGCTGCCCGCGCCCCCTATTCCCAAGCTGCTCGCCCGGATGCCTCTCCCCGGGGGATTGTGGTGGCTTCTCTGCTGCCGTCGAGGCTTCACACTTCTGCACCGGGACTACGGGGACGGCGAGCTTAGCGGGGACGGAGACGAAGACGAGGACGACGAGACCTTTGAGCTAAGGACCCCGAGTCCAGCGGGCGGCGGGAGAGTAAGTCTAGAGGGATTTAGAACCCTGTTCAATCTTTCTCACTGCAACCGGCCGTCACGCCTGAGCCTGTTCCATACTCGGGCCAAAAGCGGTCCTCTTGGCCAACTGGAAATGTGGGGGAGATTCTTGTCTGAAGGCCAGAGCCCCGGGAGCTCCAGGGGCAAGTAGCCCTACTCGGGATGTGCCTGTGGGCCTCGCGCCTCACACAAGGTGCTGTCCACCTGCTGGGGGCCCTGAGGCAGAGGAGGCGTCACGCGTGGCCCGACCTGGCCCTGCCTCTCCCCTCCCTGCCGGGCCCGCGTCCCATCCCGTCTCCTTCCGCCTCCGCCGGAGCCAAGGAATGTGGCGAGGCCGGCTGGGCGGCTGGAACGCCTGGGTTCCTTCTGCTCTCAGTTCATGAGCACTGGGGCCAGATGCGGGAGCTCCCACCACGGGATCCTAGGCGAGGGGAAAAAGACATCCTAGAACTGGGGTCTGCATCACGGACCCCACAAAGAAAAAGCTCGGGAGGATGGCCCTTTGAGGACTTCTCATTATCCCGCCACTTAAGACAGAACTCTTTGCCTTCTCCGGTGAGGTTCCTGGGAAACTAGAGGGAATGGGTGAGGGTGACTTGATTTCTTCTTCTTTTTTTTTTAATCAAATTTCCTCTGGGAGAGAGACCGTCAGGCACAATTGGTGTGTAAGAAAGACCTCCATCTTTCAAGGAGCCCACTCTTACACCCTTACCCACCAGAGGCAACCAGGCTTCTGTGTGCCGTGGCCTGGGTCCAGGTCCCATTCCCCCTCCCAACCCCGCTCAGGGGTCCCTAGCAAGCCTAGTGGCTCCATTCCTGGGTGGGGCGGGCTGCACCGCAGCCAGTGCAGGCGCCAGCACCTGGCGAGGCAGAGGGCAGATAAATATAGAGGGGAGGAGGAGGGAAGCAGGGGACTGCGATTAGGGGAGTTGTGGGGGGTGGGGGGGTGTCAGTACCTGCTCTCTGGTGGAGTGGTGGATAGCCCTGCTCAGAACCTCCAGAAAAGAAATGGGTAGGCTCCCAAGGAAAGAGTGGGACTTCAGAGTCCCCAAGCTTCCAGCCTGGGCAGGATCTCTGTCAGATAGGCCATGGCCTCTCTCGTGCCCCACCTCCACACCCTCCTAGGAGCTCAGGGACAGGTGTCCCTGGTCCTCCTCCCCCAACCCTCCTCCTGGCTTTAGCAGTCTGGGCGCAATGGGACCATGGCCCAGCTCCACGGCTTGGCTCGCGGTTGATTTTGACCAACCTCAGACCCTGGGTTACAATTGAGGTTCCTAAGCAGGGGTTTGTGTATGAGAAGGGCAAAATTCCAAAGCCCCCTTGGTCTGAAGAGTATGCGCTTAGCAGCCCCTTGCCCTCCTGAGCCCTAGCAAGGGGCTAGTGTGTCACTTTCCTCTGGGCTGTCTGCAAAGTAACACTTAAAGCTCTTGGAGAACATCTTCTATAAAAGGGTCCCTCTCCCCTTCAGTCAGCCCTGTGACCACCCTTGCCCAGTCTTGGGTCCTGCACTTTCCCTGGGAGCCCATCTTCTTCTTCTTCTTCTTCTTCCCTGGAGGTTCTGAGCAAAGCAAAGAGGGTGAAGGAAAAAAATTGAAGAGGCTTTCACGGGTAGAAGGGACTTCATCCCGTCTCCAGTTCAAAGATGGAGAAACTAAGCCCCAGAGATGGGAGGGGACTTTCACAAGGTGTGGCAGATGCTTAGTGACCCAGCCTCTAAAAGCGGACCCAGGTCTCCTGACTCCCCGCCCCGTGTTTCTCTGCCCACCCCCACCCCACCCCCACCCCCACCCCCACCCCCATGGTTGCATTTTCAGAGGGCATGGCTGTAAGTCTAGAACTCATAGCTCTTGGGCATTCTCTAATGGTCCACAGAGACTTGTAGGTAGAAGGGACAGTGCCAGAGTAGCTTTTCCTGCCCAGTCACAGTCGGACTTCGGACACTCCTTCCTCAATCTAATGAGTGATGTCCTGGGCTCATCTGAAGCCATTGGTGCTAAGGATTAAGGCCTCTGAGTGTACTCATGCCTATCGTCCTAGGCTTCTCTGGACGTTACGCTGACTCAGCCAACGAGGAACGGGCCCATCTCAGACAGGTGAGCTACTCCGAGACTCTTAGTTTGGATACCGGATACCACAGCTGGTTCTCAGGACCCCCTTCCTTGCTTCTTCCCTCCCCGAGTTGTGCAATAAGGGAGAGGCCTTGTGCCGCCGGACGCTGTGGTTTGGCTAGGGTCCCAGGGGGGGCGGTCCAGCCCGGGGGCGCAGGGAGGAAAGGGGGGGGTCCTAGTTATTTCTGGTGCAAGGTCAGAATGGCCCCGCGGTTCCCACAGCCTGGAGGATGGGTGCCCAGCTTGGGAGCATGTACCCCTTGTAGTCTGGGGAACCCCTAATAAGGAGGCGGAGTGGAGGCCCTTCAGCCTCGCCCAACTTTCATCTGTGGTCCAGACTGCAGAGCTGGGAAGAGACCTGGAGCCTCATCCCAGACAAGGGACTTCCGGAGGATGACCCTGACGTCATTGTGAAAGGTGGGAACACCAGGGCCCAATTTTGGAGGCCCCCAAACACAGCCCTCCTAGAAATAACGTCTTATCTTGTTAATCTCTTCCTCCCTGTCTGCCCCCCCCCCCCGACCCCCAGGTTGGCTGTACCGGGAACCCCGTGGAGGAGGGGTAAGGCCATGGTTACTCCCACGCAGAGCCTGGTTTGTGCTCACCAGAGATTCCCTGGACCAGTTCAGCAGCAGCGGGAAGGGGGCAAGGCGCCTCGGAAGCCTGGTTCTCACAAGCCTGTGCTCAGTGACTGGGCCGGAGCGTAGGCCCAAGGAGACCGGTGAGACATCCTAAAAATCTTCCTACCTTCCTGGTAGGGGCCCCAACAATCCCTGATTGCCCTCTGTGGCCTCTCTTTCCACCAGGTATGTGGTCAGTCACTGTGTCTGGCCGGAAACACAGCATCCGCCTCTGCTCCCCTCGCCAGGCAGAGGCAGAGCGCTGGGGGGTAGCACTGCGGGAGGTGATTGCCTCCAAGGCTCCGCTGGAGACCCCTACCCAGCTACTGCTCAGGGACATCCAGGTAAGAGAGTTCTCCAATATGAGCCAGAAGGGTTGTGGTCCTAGAAACTCTCTGGGCCCCTAGAGAGCTCCTTTCCTCTATCAAGTGGCCCTCTTGACCTCTAGGAGAGCTGTGGAGACCCAGAAGCAGTGGCGCTCATCTACCGGCGGAACCCTATTCTGAGGCACACCAGTAGTGCCTTGTATGCCCCACTCCTGCCCCTGCCCTATGAAGTCAGCGCTCCAGGTGAGTGAACCCTAGATCAAGTCTCCTTGCTGGATGGGGTAAGACTTGGGATAGGACCTGGATGGGGGGGGGGGCGACTTTACAGGCTTCTGGGTTCTAACCATCTCCTGACTTCTCAAAGTGTACCTGGGTAAACCTGGAAGCAGTCTAGATTGGAGGGCAGGAAAACCAGAACAGGGTAAAAACTCTGCCTCTCTCTGGCATCTACCCCTAAAAGGGTCTCATTCTGATTACTTCCTTCAGAGAAGCATGTACACTTTCCTATCTTTTTCGTTATACTCTTAGACTGGGACATACCACCTTTACAGGCAGTGTGGGAAAACCGTCATTTGTGTGTGTGTGTGGGGGGGGGGGGATTGTGCCGGCCTCATCTGGGGACACTTCTCTCCACAAAGGGGTTACTGACTGGCCCACGTCATAAAGCTAGAGGCTTACAGAATACCAGGAACCCTAGTTTTTGGTTTCCAGAGCAGCTTTTTCTTTTTCTTTTTCTTTTCTTTTCTTTTTCTGGCTCACAGTGATGGCTCTGAGCATCCAATTCAAACATGCGGCGAGGGGTTGACTATACGCTCCCTAGTCTCTCTCTCTTCCTCACTAGGAAAGGCTAAGCAGGCTGGAGAGAGAGGTTCTCTGGAGGCAAAGGTTGAGAGTTTGGGGGGGTCTGTGGACCATTGCCTTTCCCTTCACTCGTACCCTCCTTTTCATGCCATCCCCTGTGCCCTTAAACTCCCTCTGACCTTCCTCTGGATCATGCCTTCCTCCCAGGGCGCTGCTCTGTGTCCCCTCTCCAAACCACCCCTCCACCCCCACCCTCCCGCAGGTCCAGGCTACGCACCCTTACGGGAGGAGGCAGTGAGGCTGTTCCTGGCACTGCAGGCGCTGGAGGGGGCACGGCGTCCCGGGCCCCTGATGCAGGGTGTGCTCCAGACCTGCCGGGACCTGCCTGCACTCCAGGACGAACTTTTCCTGCAGCTGGCTAAGCAGACCTCAGGTCCTGCCGGTCCCCCTGGGCTCCCTGCTACTCAAGATCCTGCAGCCCTGAGATACTGGCAGCTTCTCACTTGCATGAGCTGTACCTTTCGGCCTGGGGGAGCTGTCCGAGGGCACCTCCTGGGGCATCTGGAGAGGTAAGAGGCCTCGGCCAAAAAGCTACAGGGCTAGGAGAGAATGGCAGACTGGTATAATAGTTTGAGAAAGGGAGAACCTAGATCCAGAGAAGGGACCAGACATGCCCAAGAGCTGGCCTGGTGCTGATAATATATTCAGTACCTTCCATGGGAATTACAAAATCATATCCCACGTGTGACCAGCTGAATCACAACACGGCACTCCCTTGGAGGAGAAAAAAATATAAAAAGGCAGGATTTAAGGAAGCATAGCAATGTGGTTGGATTTCAGATTTTAATCCAACCCCTCCCCCCCCCCCCCCAAGATCACGGAGCTGGAGGAAGTGGGCGGGGCAATTGTAGGAGAGCAGGCAGGAGACTTCGAAAATCATTCAGTTCCATGCAAAACACTGGGACACATTAAGGTTCTGGTCAAGAAATGTAAGTTACGAGGAGGAAACTGACCAGATGTAATGAATTTTTTCTCATACTGGGTAATCGTACTTAGACCCTCAAAGCATGCTAAGCAGCTACTAAGTTATGTATTTCCACCCTTGGTCATGGAAAATAAATTACAGTAAAAGAAAGAAAGAAGCCCTTGGAACATTGGTCCTTGGATTCCTTCTCATTCAGGACGGAGCAGGCACTCCCGGATTCAGAACTGGCAGAATACGCACGATTCATCCGGAAAGCTCTGGGTCGTACCCGGGGCCGAGAGCTAGTACCGTCACTAGCAGAGATCTCTGCACTGAGCGGACGGCAAGAACTTTTGTGTACCGTGCACTGTCCCGGGGCTGGAGCCTGCCCTGTGTCCATCGACTCCCACACTACAGCGGGGGAGGTGAGGCCAAAAAAAGAATCCCCCTGCTTCCACTTCTGAAACTCGCCTTCTAGCTTTGTTTACCCACGGTACTGGCGGTTGAACTCGGGGTCTCTAGTACAGTATACACCCTTTCTCTACACCCTTTCTAGCTTCTCCTGCCCCAGCTCAGACATTGTTTGCCCCTAGTCTTCGATTTGTTTCGTTGGAAAGCCAGCCAACTGGTGACAAAAACTAAGGGACCCTCTTCAGTAGGATCAGCTCTTTGCCGAATTCTGAAAAAGACTCCTGAGTTATCTGACTTTCGTCTTCCTCCCTTCTTTCTAGGTGGCTCGAGAGTTGGTCGGTAGGCTAGGTTTGGCCCGGAGCCGGAACGCATTCGCTTTGTATGAGCAGCGAGGGGCCCAGGAGCGAGCCCTGGCTGGGGGGACCCTCGTGGCCGATGTGCTCACCAGGTTTGAGAAGTAAATGTCCAGCGAGCCCTGCGCTGTATTAGCCAATCTACTTAGCTTTTGTCTATCACTGCTGAGCACGTTTATCTAGGCGTGTCAGTAGTTCGCTGATCCCCAGACAAGTCCTTACCCGCCAGTGGTGTGTAGTCTGATTTAAAAAGCTCGCCATTGCCCCGCCCCTAAACCTGACTTGGCCCCTCCCTCTTCCATCCCCCACCCCCACTAGCCTGCGTCCCAGAGGCCCTGCTTTCCTGTCTCAACGCATCTTTTTCCCTTCTGCAGTTTGACCTCAGAGGAAGCCGGACTGGAGGACTCGCCTGACTCTGGGTGGAGACTGTGTCTTCGTCTTCACGGACCTCTGCACCCAGAAGGGTTATCTCCAGAGGGTCACGAATTGCCTTTCCTCTTTGAGCAGGTGGGATCTCTGGTTTTCACGCCTCCAGACCGATCAAAGCGTGAACAACTCATAATTCCCAACCATCTTCATTTAATTATTGTAGCAACCCCAAGGGAGACTTTCCCCAAACCCAGACCTCCCTAGATTCCATACCCGGAGGTGACTTTACAGCTTTTCCCCCGACGCCGCGCGTCTCCCCTTGCAGGCTCACGCTCTGTTGCTGCGCGGCCGGCCGCCCCCACCCGACGACACGCTGCGCGCCCTGGCCGCGCTGCGCCTGCAGAGTTTGCACCGGGACTTTTCCCCGCGGGGGCCCCTGCCGCTCCTGGACCGTCTGCTGCCGCCCCCCACCCCGCCGCGCGAACAACCGCCGCGCCCTACCCGGAGGCCACCGCCCTCCGCAGCCCTGCTGGCCGGGGCGCTCTGGAGCCCGGGTCTGGCTAAGAGGCGGGCGGAGCGTGCCCGGCGCGGCGAGACCCGGCGCTCGACGGGAAGCACGGCCCAGGTGGGAGCAGGCGGCGCCAGCACGACGGCCGCGGTGCTGGGCGGTTGGAAGCGGCTGCGGGGCATGGGCCAAGCTGAGGCCATGGCTGCCTACCTGGCTCTGGCGGCGCAGTGTCCGGGGTTCGGCGCTGCTCGGTATGACGTTCTGGAGCTGAGCACGGTGAGGGGGAGAAGGGAGAAGGGGACTCTGGTGGTCCAAGCCCCTACCTTTATCCCAGAGCCACAGGCCTCCCTCTATGCCCTCAGTGAGGGTCATTTCATTAGCCACATCTAGAACAGCTAACCGCCCATCTCAGACCCCTGGACTCTCAAGCTTTTGGGCTTGCACCTCCAGGTGCATTTGGCCACTTCACACCGGTGCTGTCAATTAAGGGTCAAGGAAGCTCCGGAATCACAGCCATCTCCCTCATCAGAAATAAAGATGCAGCAGCCCCGCCCTCGACCCTGACCCCGCCCATCTCTCTGCAGGAGCCTGGTGGAGGCGCTCCTCAGAAGCTCTGCCTGGGTCTGGGAGCAAAGGCCATGTCCCTCTCCAGGCCCGGTGAGACAGAACCCATCCACAGCGTCAGCTATGGTCATGTGGCCGCCTGCCATCTCATAGGCCCTCACACCTTAGCACTGAGGGTGGGTGACAGCCAGCTCCTCCTGCAGAGTCCCCAGGTGAGAACAGGGCTTGCTGAAGAGAAACCCCTGGCATGTGTCCAGGTGTGGTCAGAAGCAAGCTTAAGGGACTTTCAAGGGATTTGGGGGAGTAAATGATAGATTAATAAGACAGTACAAACAGTTAACTGGACAGGAAACTACTTCAGGAGAGTCCTGAAGCACTGGGTAAGTGGGGAGGGATTCCCACAAATATAGCCTTAAGATGTGGGGAAAGAGATATGTGTAGGGGGGGACCACAAGGGCAAGGACCTAGGGAAGGGTGCGGCTAGCACTGGGGGAGGGGGGAGGAAGGGAGGGGTTGAATGTGAGGGGAGAGAAGGTTGTCAGATCTGGGGCATGCAGGGACCTACCTAGTGGGAGCCTGAGCTCTAGAGCTTAGGAAGCAGACAGAGCGAGCCCAGCGGACCCTGTTGCACACTGTCCCCCGCCCTCTTCTTAGGTGGAAGAGATCATGGAGCTGGTGAATGCCTACTTGGCCAACCCCTGCCCTGAGAGGCCTTGCAGCAGCAGCAGCCCTGGCCCTCCAAGCCAAGACCTGTCGGACACCTCCCCTCCCAGCCAGCACCAAGTTCTGGAAGAGCCCCAGGGACAGTCTGGTTGCTTGAAGCAGCTGCAGGACTAAGCCTGCCAAGAGGTCGCGACTTTTCTTTTGCCTCCGGCCTGAGACGGGAGTGCTCTTGAGATTTGAGGCAACCGTGGTTGGACCCTTTTTTTGGCCCTGCAGGGACAGGGTACACCCACACCCGAGGGCAGCAATGGGTGTGGACACTTTTCTAGTTTGTTTCTTAATTTATTTGTAGACGAAAAGAAAATCGTTATTTACACAAAGCCTTCCTGTGGGAGTGTTGTCGTTGTTGTTGTCGGTGGGAGAAGTTGGAGTTCCTTGGCTCAGAACAACCACCCCCCTTCCAGGACACCCACACACTGGGCTTTTACCAGGCACTGTTGGATACCACAGAGCTCCACCCTCCTTGACCTTCTGGATTTAACCTCCTCCTGACCACTATGCCATCCTAGGATGGTGGGTGGGGCAGGCAAGAAAGCAATACTGGCAATTACTCACCCTCTGTTCGCCACTGGGTAGCATGAGGGTGGCTTCCTGTCATCCCTGGCCTGCAAGGGCAGTGAGTCATCCAGACAGCCACTCCCCAGGTCCTCCCTTGGTGTTCATTCAGCACCTGGACCCTACCTGGGTCCATGTTTGGTTGCCCCGTACTTTAAGAATGAAATGGAGAGATGGCTGGGGCCTCATGCAGCTGTAAGCATCTCTGGAGTGATGGGTGCAGGCCTACTCTTGGATTCTTATCCTGTCAGCTTGGTAAAGTACTCCAGCCCTGGCGTGAGTTCCTGGAGGTGCTGGTGGTCCTAGGCAACTAGATTCTTATTTCCTTAGCTATTCTGACTTGCTGAGAACACCATGGCCCCTTTGCCACTAGAGACCCTGTATCTCTTCCTGTTCAAGGTAAGGTGGGCAACAGTGAAACCACACAAAGAACTGGGTTAAGGAATGAGTTGGAGCAGGTGAAGGCTGGCCTGCTGTCAAGTGGCTGGATATGAACGGTGTGCTCACGCAGCCTCCAGAGTCACAGACCAAGCTCTAGTACTTTATTAGAACCAAACAAGCCAGTCAAGAGGCAGGCATGAAAAGGAAGAGATGGGAACAATTGTGTCAGAGGGTCCGGGCCTGGTGGGCACTGTGCTGCTTCTGGTCCGGGGGAACAGCAGAGAACGGACTCACTGCTCCTGGGTGCCCCAGGAGATGTAATCCGGCCGGGTGGCAGCGTGGTACTCATCAATGAGCTCCTGCACTACCTCCCTCGACCTGTCCATCTCCTCAAAGTTGTCCTTGAAGATGTCCTCTTTGCGGAACTGCTCCAGGAAGGCACCCCGCTTCCATAGTTTGTCATACTGCTGGCAGGAACTTTCAAAAAGCTAGAGGGAAAGAGTACTTCGGAAGGGTATCCAGCACAGGACACAGAACTAGGGACAGACAGGGTGGAGGGAGCTAGTGACAGCAGGGAGTGGAGCAGAGTGGCCAAAGACCAGAAGCTCGGGGTGTGGCTCAGCAGGAAGAGCTGCCTACCATTCCAGAGGCCCTGGGTTTGAGTCCCAGGAACACAAAGACAACAGGAGACTCTGCTCACCGAGGAGATACTGGTGTGGTTGGCCATCATGAGTCCGCTGACCCGGTGGGCTGAGGGCAGGTAGGGAGACTTCCTGGACAGGGCCACCTGGATGCTGGCTGGGCCCCAGGGGATGAAGTTGGCCAATTTCCTTTCCCGGATCCTCTGCAGGCTCTTGTGGACCTGGGGTGGGCAGAGAGGTGGTAGGTAGGTGTTGCTTCTCCGCCCTGTGGGCCCGAGGGTAGGGTGTAGGAGCCTCCCTTACCTGGGTGGGGTCCACCTCTCCCTGGATGATGTTGAGGATGGCGATGTAGCAGTGGGTGGTCTGACGATCCCGGCCTGTGGACACCATCACGTTCTTGGGCTGCAGCAGGCGCCTCATGACATCCAGGACCGTTGTCTTCCTCACACTGGCCACCTGAGGGAATAGGGACCAGGTGAGCAGTCAGGGGGCAACCCAGAGATGCACGGAGAGAGAAGAGCGACTCTGTCACCATCAGCAGGCAGGTGGCATGGACTCTGGGGACTGTCTTTAGAGCGGGTCTGGGCTGAGTCTCTGTCATGGGATTAGGGTCATGGCTCTCGGGTCACCAATGCCATGCCCTTGAGCAGTGAGCAGCAGCAGATCCCAGTGGGCACTGCTCCTGCAGGAGCCAAAGGTAGCAGAAAGCAGAGACAGGGCCGCAAGCTGGTGGCAGAGTCCGTCCCTGAGGACAGAACCTGGGGAGGGGGGGAGCAGAGCTGCAGAGAGCAGCTCCTGGAAGAAAAGGGACCCTGAGGGAGCGCTTACTGACTGGTCCGTGGTCAGGGGGGTATAGCCAGTCATGAGGAAGTGGAGCCGGGGGGTGGGAATGAGCGAGGCGATGAGGCCGATGAGGTCATTGTTCATGTATCCAGGGTAGCGCAGGGTGGTAGTGCTGGCTGACATGATGGTGGACACCTGGGAACAGACACTGCGTTATGGGACTTGATGGAGGTGGCACGTCCCTCCTCTGACGACCCCCTCCCAGGGAGAGAGGGCTTGCATTCCACAAGTGAGACTCACCAGCTGGTTGATCTGGGAGAAGGATGGGTTCTGGATGTGCAGGCGGTCTGTGGCGATCCGGTTCAGGGCCGTGTTGTCCAGCACTACCTGGTAGGATACAGGGGCTCTATGACACCTTTTGAGGCAAGAGGGGACCTTGAAATAAGATAATGCTTAATGTCTGTGAACACCCAAACCAGGAAGTGGGTTTGCTACCTTTAAAGAAATATTCTATCTCTGGGGGTACATGACAGAGTAATGACATGACCCAGGACTGTAAACAAGTCTGTGGATGTCCCCCATGTGCCTTGCTCTGGAGAGACTACAGAGAACAGCTGTGGGCCACCCTTGAACCTATAATCCAGTGAAAAAGCAATTATTAAAACAAGGCTGGACGTATAGCTTGGATTCAAGTCTCTTTTACCAGTAAATAGAGCAGGCATGGTACACACACTTATATTTCCAATTAGGAGGCTGAGGCAGGAGGATCTCAAGATTGAGGTCAACTAGGGCAGATTTAGTAAAAATCTTCCTTAGTCTCGAGATCTCAGTCCATAGCTCAGACTGGCCTGGAACTTAATTATGTAGCCCAGGCTATCCTTGAACAAATCATGATTCTTCTGCCTCAGCCTACTGATAAATGGAATTATAGGCATAAACCACCATACCCACCAAAGACACTGTAACGTAAGACAAGTTTAAAGTATACACAAAGAGATCTGGCCTTGCCTGAATAATGGGCGGCGGGGGGGAAGGTTTTGCTACTAAAGTGACCTTTGAGTTCTAACATAAGGAATCACTGAATAGGCTAAATGGAGTATATATCGGGATAGGGGATACTCTGTTGAGAGTTTTCCTGATCTTCGTTCTTGGCCCTCATGTCATGGCTTTGTGAGTGTTTTATGTGATCCAGGGCCAGAGAAGGGCAAGAGTAAGTCTTAGAAGGCAAGCTAAGTCCTGGCTCAGTCTTCCTGTGCTCACCACACAGTCCGCATTCTGGGTCAGCCTCTTTAGCGTGAGGAGCGAGTTGTAGGGCTGGACCACCACGTCACTCATCTCGTCCTGGTTGGGGAACACGGAGTATGTCTGCACCAGTTTCTTGGGGTACCTAAGGGCAAAGAGGAGGGAAAGGAAAGAAAGTCACCGTGAACTGGAAGGGCCTCCCTGACCATCGATCTCTTTTCCAAGTGCCACACTGAGCACGTGTACAAAAGGATGGAGAGCACACCTCAGCACTCAAAAGATAAGCATGTTCTATAGGTCCCAAGGTAACATCCCATCTCCCTGTCCAGTTTTTGCTTCCAAGGTGTTCTCTGGATGGTTCCATGTCAAGGAGGAGTTAACAAAAACAAAAACTTCCAGCTCAAGGGGGAAAAGTAACAAGAACTAAAACAGAAATACTAGACAATCTCTTTCTATATTGTGACAAGCAAAAACTTGCTTTTTTTGTAGCCTGGAAGCTTTCATTTCCAGATTACAATGCATTTCTGGGAAGTTAGAGCAGGATGACCACAGTCAGGAGCAGAGGGAATAAATGCCTGGATCCTTGCTTGCTGGTTGGCAGCTAGCTCTCTCCTCTTTTATGCTGTGCAGGAACAGCTGCCTAGGGAAGTGTCACCTGCAATAGGCCAGGTCAAGACAGTCCCTTCCAGACATGCCAACAGGACAGCTTGATGTAGATACCTCATCAAAAACTCTTATAGACTGGTGAGGTGTTGGTATGGACATGTGTGTGTGTGTGTGTGTGTGTATGTATGTATGTATGTATTGCATTCTTTTTTTCAACCTCTACCTCCCTTCCAACTTTTTTTTTTTTTGGTTTTTCAAGACAGGGTTTCTCTCTAGGGGGAAAAAAAATTAAAACAAAAAAAGGCCAGGTTTCTCTATATAGCCTTGGCTATCCTGGAACTCACTCTGTAGGCCAGGCTGGCCTCAAACTCAGAAATCTGCCTGCCTCTGCTTCCCAAGTGCTGGGATTAAAGGCATGAGTCACCACTGCTCAGCCCCTTCCAACCTTTATTCCACCCTGATCCCTTCCAATGCTCCAACACTAGATAGGGGAGAAAGAAGGTTAGAGGGGAAAGGGGGCATAGCCTTCTTTAGACTACTTCCTGCTGATTAGGGTTGTCAAGTTTCTTGAGGCCAGTCGAATCTTCATGTCAGGGTATCTCCAGCTTCTTGTCAACCAACAACAGCAACCAGAAGCAACAGGGAATTGGGAAGGGGGAGTAGCAGCCTCCCTTCAAGGACCCCTGCCCCTCTCAGGCCTCTGGCATTTATACTCTCTCCAGATTCCTCAGAATTAAACTATCTGCAGCTGGCAAAGATCACGCCCCTGCTAGTGCACGAGGCAAATCATAATCACCCGCTGTGAAGCAGTCTCTTATCCCACACCTGGGATTAAAACAAAACTATTCACATAATAATTGGGTTTTAAAAGAAACCAAAATTCTCACTACTGTAAGGTGACTCAGTGGGTAGGGTAAACATGCCTGCCACCACTCTTTATGACCTGGGTGGTTCCTGAGATCGACAAGGTGAAAGAGAGCCACTGTCCTCTGAGTTCCACGTATATGCATCGACAGGTATGCCTCCCCCAAAGTAAACAATGTAATTAAAATATTAACAAGCCCAAAGAGTCAAGGCTAATGACCCCTCCCTAAACACGGGCTTACCTGTCATTCAGTCGCTCTAAGAGGTAGGAGCCCAGACCGGAACCTGTCCCCCCAGCGATGGAGTGACACAGCACAAATCCCTGAATGGAGAGAGAAAAGAGGCAGTGCCCAGGTATCTCAGAGACTTCAGCCTTGTCTCCGAGGCTCCTTGGAAAGGCTCAGAGACCTAAGAGAGGCTTAATAATGGACAGCACTGAGATTCTGATTTCCCTGGAAGGCAGTGGCTTAGTCACCTTGATGTGCTCTATATGGTGTCCCCAAATGGATGCTGAGTTGGATGTTTGCATCACATCACATGCCTAATCTCCCCTCCCCTGCATGCTTCACTGTGGAAGGCCCTCACCTCTAGACTGTCACTTCCATCTGCTTCTCGGTCTATGATGTCAAAGATGTCCTCGTGAATTTTCTCACCCTGTATGTAGACATGGGGAAGGTAAAGTCAGGCCAAAGCTTCTCTTCACAGCATCAAGAACTCCACCCTTTATCTCTGTTGCCATCCTGAAACTGAGCTTCCAGACTGGATACTTTGTGAACGATTTACATAAAATTTGCATAACCAGCGGGGGGTGGGGGTGGGGGGGAGTGGTGGCCTGTAATCCCAGCAGAGGCAGGCAGATTTTTGAGTTCGAGGCCAGCCTGGTCTACAGAGTGAGTTCCAGGACAGCTAGGGCTATACAAAGAAACACTGTCTCGGAAAAAAACCAAATCCAAAAAAAAAATTTTTTTTGCATAACCTTCCTAGAAGTCCCTCTTCCCAACATGTCCATTAGTCTCTATATTGTTGCGAGTCTAGACTGGACAGGTCCCCAGATTGGCTTGAGCCTGCCCTGTCCCAGGCTAGGATTATCAAGGAACTCTGGGACTGACACCTGGGAGAATCCCCTGGCCCAGTTGTTGCCAGCCCCTCCTCCGTGCTCAGACAGGTAGATGTTCTCCGGGTTGTAGAGCTTGGCATAGGAGGAGTTGAGGATGGAATGGATCACCCGGGGCTCCAGGTCCAGCAGCACAGCCCGGGGGATGTAATGCTCATCATCTGCCTGTCAAAGGAAAACCAGGATAGGCCCAATGAGCAAAGAAGAGTCAAGTCCTGAATCCTCCCAAGTCTGGCTCCTGCAGGCCCTCCCTCAAGACAGCTCTTCTGTTCCCATCTGTCCAGTGAGATTCCCAGCAGGTCCCTGCTAGTCCCTTCAGGCCCCCAGGGTCCTGGTCAAGTCACTGGGGTTGGGGCGGCACCTGGTAGAAAAAGACGTCCTTGCGATCAGTGCCCTCGGTGGCGAACTCCTCCACGATGCCCTCAGGACTGATGCCATGCTCAGCACACAGCTGTTTCCAGAACTCGAACCCAACTGGGGGAGGGGGAAGAGGCCTAAGTCTGCTAGAGCTTTAAGACCTGAGGAGCCCAGGCTCAGAGGCTAGTACATTCCAGAAGGTGACCCAAGATGCCCGGGTCTGGAAGTTGTCACAACCCAGGGCTAAGAAGGCAGCTCTTGCCTGGATCATCATGCGCAATAGGAAAGGTGGTTCATGGGGAGGACGAAGGGGATTGATGGGTACCAGGCACTTGAATGCGGCCTGAGGGACTGAACCAGAGGGACAGAAGCGGGGCACGGTGGTCTCTTGCTCACTCTGGTTGCCGCACTGGCCCAGCTGCAGGGTGATGATCTCCCGGGGCATCGCTGATCAGACGTGAGGCCGTCAGCCCCGGCCCTGCGGGGGTCACGGCTGAGAGGAACTCCTGCCAGCCGGAGGCGCTGGACTTGGGGAACGCGCTGTCGGCTGATGTTTTGACGCGGGCGCTGGGTCTGCGCCTGTGCAGTGTAGGACTCTCCGCACTCGGCGCACTTGGCGGGCGGCAGAGCCCATCCTGGGCATCATTTTCTATCCTAGCATTTGCAGCTGGAATTCAGCACAGGCGCAGAGTGAGGCCATGCTTCCTGTCACTATGTGCGCGTGCGCAAGGTAACGCTTGGCCAGCAGAGGCTCCCCGGGGATATGGGGGAAGGGAGGGAGAAGCGGCCAGGTGGATGCGCCAAGTGTGCTAAATTGAGAGGCCACATTTAAACCAACTCTTTTCAAGTGTTGGGGAATTGAACCTAGGTCTCTGAGCGTGCAAGGCAAGTGCTAAACCACTTAGCTACACATCTATCCCAAGCCAAATTTCTATTATGTGTGTGTACATGTGTGTGTGTTTATGTATATTTTTTTCTTTTTGGTTTTCCAAGGCAGGGTTTCTTTGTGTAGCCTTGTCTGTCCTGGAACTCACGCTGTAGACCAGGCTGCCTCGAACCCATAGATCTGCCTGCCTCAGCCTCCCAAGTGCTGGGATTTAAAGTGCTCAGCTATTTCCATATTCTTGCACTATGAAAAATATAACATTTGTCATGCAGGTGTGGTGGCTCGTGCCTTTAATCCCAGCACTTGGGAGGCAGTGGCAGGTGAATCTCTGTGAATTCTAGGTCATCCTATCTATTTAGTGGATTTCAGGTCAGCTGAAGGTACATAGTAAGACCCCGGGTAATGAAATAAATCACCATCTCTGGCTGGCAGATGTCATAAAGGCCCTTACTGCCAAGCCTGACGACATCTGAGTTTGATTGTGGGGTCCCCATGGTGGAAAGAGAATCAAGAACCTACTCCTGGTTTTGTCCTTTGACCTCTCTATATGCATGCTCTTGGAGTATGCAAACTTGCAAGGAATAAATAAATGTAATTAGAAAGTATGTCCAGACATTGGACTGAGTGTGGGGACCCCAATGGAGAAGTTAGGGGGAGGACTGAAGGAGCTGAAGGAGTTTGCAACCCCATAGGAAGAGCAACAGTATCAACCAACCAGACAACCCCAAAGCCCCCAAGGACTAAACCACCAACCAAAGAGTACTTACATATGGGGGGACCCATGGCTCCAGCAGGATATGTAGTAGAGGATTGCCTTATTGGGCATCCCTGGGAGGGCAGCCCCTTGGTCCTGTGGAGGGGAATGTGAGGGTGCTGAGGCAGGAGTAGGTGGGTGGGTGGGGAGCACCCTCATAGAGGCAGGGGGAGGGGGAGGGGATGATGGGTTTGTGGAGGGGAAACTGGGAAGAGGGATAACATTTGAAATGTCAGTAAATAAAATAACCA
Organism: Apodemus sylvaticus; assembly: GCF_947179515.1. Classification (NCBI taxonomy): domain Eukaryota; kingdom Metazoa; phylum Chordata; class Mammalia; order Rodentia; family Muridae; genus Apodemus; species Apodemus sylvaticus. Next base: position 21,822,198 of record NC_067481.1, read on the forward strand.
ATAAAAAATGAAAACGCACGCGTGCGCACATGCGCACACACACACACACATTAAAAAAAGAAAGTATGTCTAAGTAGAGATATACCTTTCAGCCCAGCACTCAGAGCCAAAGGCAAGACATTCTAGTCTATACATTGAGTTCTAAGACAGCTCAGGCTACATTGTATCTTGTACCTTTTTTTAAGGTACCAAATTGTTTTTGGAGATAGGCTTTCTCTGTGTAGCCCTGGCTGTCCTGGAATTGCGTCTGAGACTAGGCTGGCCTTGAACTCACAGAGATCCACCTGTCTCTGACTCCCAAGTACTGGAATTAAAGGTATGCGCCATCACTGCCATACCAAAATTTACTATCTTAACCTTTTGTAAGTGTAGGAACTTTTTGGTTTTGAGTTTTTTGAGGGGGGTGGGGGAGGACAGGGTCTCTCATGGGATCCAGGCTGGCCTGGACTTCACTCTGTAGCTCATAATCTTGATTTCTTGATCCTCCCCCGCTGATGTTTCTCAAGTACTAGCATCACAAACTTATGCCACCACAGCCAGAACTTTTTTACCTTCCCTAAAGCTCCAAAAGCCGCCTCCTTGTCTGTCCCTCCTCTCTCCAGCCCTTGTCACTGGCCACCTTTTCTAGCTTAGGGATCTGCCTTCTCTACCTAATTAAAGGATTCATACAGTATTTTTCCTTTTGTTCCTGTCCATTTCTTTTGAGCAGCATAATGTCTTTAGGATTTCTCCAGTTTGTACCCAAGTTAGGACATTTTTTTGCCTTTTAACGTTGAATAATAAGCCAGGCAGTGGTGGGACAGACCTCTAAGTTTGAGGCCAGCCTACAGGGCAAGTTCCAGGACAGCAAGGGCTACATAATGAAAACCTGCCTTGGAAAACCAAAAAATAAATAAATAAATAAATAAATAAATAAATAAATAAAATAATAATAGTAATAAAATTAAAAACTAAATAAAAATAATGTGTGTGTGTGTGTGTGTGTGTGTGTGTGCGCGCGCACGCGCGCGCACATGTTTAATCTATTCTTCTCTTAATGGCCCGCTCTTTCCTCTTCTTCTTGTGGTACTGGGAACTGAACCTATGATTTTGCTCTCACATGAGGCTAATACTCTCTTCCTCAAGCTAAAATCACAGATTTCTTTTTACTTAAAAACAAACAACAAAACATTGGGGTTGCAGTGACGGCCCAGCAGTTCAGAGCACTGGGTTTGGTTCCCAGCACTCCTATATTGTGTGACAAAACTATTCCTGGGGAGACATAATGTACTTACAGGGATGTGGGTGAGGGCTTGCTTAAAGGAGCAGAAATGAATTACTATGCATCACCAAAGCCCACCCAGTAGGGTAACAGCTCACAAAGCTGGGAACTTGAAGCACACTGCACAGTCTATATAGGCAGCTCGACAGGTTGGACAGTGTCCCTCCCAAGTGACTCAGTTGGTCTAAACCTCTTCCAAGCAGCTTTCTAGTTTTTGCTTCTTCCAGAAAACTGGTTTGGTCTGAGAATCTTTGCAGATCAGCTTTACCTTGTCTGAAAGGGACGCTCAGCTTTTATTGTTTATTCTGGAAGGGAGGAGCTTACTGATTCTTGTCAGTTTCAGGAACTTCCTGGAGCTCTTTTGAGTTTTTTAAACCTTCCTGTTTCAGGAGATTCCTAGCAAGGTAGAATGTTTCAATCTCTGAGGAAATAGAATGTTTCAATCTCTGAGGAAATAGAATGTTTCAATCTCTGAGGAAATTGTTATCCAACACTGCACCATGGCTAACAAGTCTAGTCCCAGAGGTTCTGATGCCTTCTTCTAGTCCCTGCTGTAACGCACACTCTGCAGCCCAAACCAATACTCAGAAAGAAAGAAATCAACCCTAAATCTTTAAAAATAAAATTTAAATTTAAATGTTTAATTGTGTGTGTTTGTGCACTCGTGCATGACCTCCGATCCCTTCCAGGATTGGTCAGGGTCCTTCTTCTCCATGTCACCTCTCCAGCTCCTTTTCATTTTTTGAGACAGGGGCTCATTAAACTGCCCAGGCTAGCCTTGAACTTGTGACTGTTTGACCTCAGCTTTGAGGTCAGACTAACACCTTTCCAGCCTTGGAGAGGATTTATTCATTTTTTTTTATTATTATTTTGAGTGGTTTGTATTCATGTGTGAAGGTGCACTCAAAGACCAGAAGAGAGCATCAGATTACCTGGGGTGGGGGTGGGGGTATTCTTTGTAAGAGCAACAAGTGCCCTTAACTGGTGAGCTAATTCTCCAGCCCCTGAAACCCTATATAAATGACATCAGAGTATAACAGCAGAAAAAAGCAGCCTACCTTTTTTTCCTGTGCATTAGAACTGTTGAGATTTAATTATGTTTATATATGTAAATTTAGTTTTTCTTTTCTTTCCTTCTCTCCTGTACACCCACATATTTTATATATATATATCACATGTATACAATTATTTTTATTTAAGCAATTTTTAAATATTTGTTCTTAAGGATGGAATCCAAGGCCTTTCAGGTGTACAGCCAGCATACTCTCTCCATCTTGGCCACATCCCTGACCACCATGTACTATTTATTTAATGACATTTTATGTATATGAGTGTATTGCCCGAATGTGTGTGTCATGTGTCTGTTCGGTATGCACAGAGGTCAGAAGAGTGTCAGACTCCCCAGAACTGGAGTTATAGATGGTTCTGAAATTATAGATGGTTGTGAGACATCAAATAGGTGCTGGGAACTGAACTCCAGTCTTCACCAAGAGCAACAAGTGCTCTTCACTACTGAGCTGTCTCTCCAACCCATATTATTATTATTATTATTATTATTATTAGGTATGTGCATATATAATATGTGTGTAGACACCAAGCAGGAGCGTATCATGACATACCTGTAGAGGTCATACTTTTAGGAGTTGGTTCTTTCCTTTTACCACATGGGTTCCAGGGATGAAACACATGTTTCATCCTTTCCTGGTATGTTTGCCCACTTAAAGCCTCTTTTCTTGTTTGTTTGTTTGTTTTTGTTTTGTTTTGTTTTGTTTGTGGTCACATTTAGTAAATACTGCATTTCCAGCCCTGTTTCGTTCTTTGTACTGGCTTTGCAGTTTCTCAGTGGATGAATAAAGCAGGTTTATTCTTCATTCATAAACAATCTCAGTTTTTATTGCTTACTCTGGCAAGGACAGAAGACCTAGTGACTCTCGTCAGTTTCAGGGTCTTCCTGAAGTTATTTTGTGTTGTTTACCTCCCTCCTTAAGGAGATTCTTCCAGGATGGAATGTTAGTCTTTGAGAAACCAGTTGGCTAAAGTATGGGCTGCAAATCAAGACATTGTCTATAAAAAAAAAATCTAATACACACACACACCATATATATATATGTATATATATGTATATATATGTATGTATATATGTGTATATATATGTATATATGTATATGTATGTGTATATATATATATATATATATATATATATACATATACATTTTTTTCTTGCCTCAGGATATGTCTTAAGTTTTACAACTAGAAAAGATTTTGACAGACTGCTGAGGTGATTCAGTGGGAAAATCCCTTGCTTCATAAGCCTGTTGAAAAGAGATCAATTCCCAGAACCTGAATGTAGGTGAGAAACCACTCCACACAGTTGTTCTCTGACCTTCAGCTGCAGAAATCTGTACACACAGTAATAGTAAAAGAAGAAGAAGAAGAAGAAGAAGAAGAAGAAGAAGAAGAAGAAGAAGAAGAAGAAGAAGAAAAGGTGGTGAATGCCTCTCTGCCTCTCATTCCAGCACTCAGGAGGCAGAGGAGAGAGGCAGGTGGACCTCTACATTCCAAACTAGCCTGGTCTATAGAGGGAGTCCCAGGACAGCTGAGCTACACGGAGAAACCTTGTCTTGAAAATAAAATTTAAGGACTGGAGAGATGGCTCAGTGGTTAAGAGCACTAATTGTTCTTCTGGAAGTCCTGAGTTCAAATCCCAGCCACCATATGGTGACTCACAACCATCTGTAATGGAGTCTGACGCCCTCTTCTGGTGTGTCTGAAGACAGTGACCATGCACTCACATACATGAAATAAATAATTCTTAAAAAAAAGAAAAGAGGGGCTGGAGAGATGGTTCAGCAGTTAAGAGCACTGACTGCTGTTTCAAAGGTCCTGAGTTCAAATCCCAACAACCACGTGGTGGCTCACAACTATCTATAATGAGATCTGATGCCCTCTTTTGGGGACTGTCCTACAGTGTACTTACAGGTAATAATAAATAAATCTTTGGGCCAGAGAGCAGGACTGGAGAGAGAAGAAAAAGTGTCTGAAGACAGCTACAGTGTACTTACATATACATAAATAAGTAAATCTTTAAAAAAAAGAAAAGAAAATTAAAAAGGAAAAAAAAAAAGAAAAAGAAAAAGAATTTTGTTTCGCGCTCCCGGCCCCAGAGTGTGCCTGGAGCGTAGCGGGCAACGCCCCTGAACTCCAGCTCCTCTTGACATTTTCCTCTTCATGTAGATAGCACATGTCTTCTTGTCCTAGAGCCACATGTCCCCTGTGCTCCCCTCCAGCTGTGCTGGGATGATAGTTCAGCTTGCTCCCGTAGGTCTTGAGTTCATCTGGAATTTATCTGGAGGCCTGCCGTGAGATAGGGATCTATTTTATTTTTTCCATATGGATGTCTAATTGTCTCTGCACCAATTACTGAGGGGTCAGAGCCTCCTCCTCCAGCCCCTGGAACATTCCAAGACCTGCTCGCTTAGATGGTTTGCTGCTCCCTACAATCTGGCTGGGCCGTTAGCCACCAGCTGCAGGCTTCCGGCTTCCTCTGAGTCTGGCAGTCCGGGTGGCTGGCTGCCTTTCCCTGGCAGGGAGACATTGAAAATTGTTAAGCAAAGCGCCTCTACCAAGTCATGATCAGACAAGGGTTTTTCTTTTCTTGCCTTTCTCTTTTAAAAAGTGAACTTGGCTGCCTTCCAGGCTCTCCGCCTAGAATCTTCTGACTTCTGTAGAAGGTTTTAAATCACCCCACAGCCCTCCCTGGCCTCGGCTGTCTGCCTCCCGCAAGGTGCCAGGACTCCTTTCTCTTACAGGTTAGTTAGCAAGGGACCCCAAGAGAAGTGCCAGGGAGGGCCTTTGAAGTTTGAGGGGTGGGGAGCGGGAGAAAGGGGTGGTGGTGGCAGCGGTTCTGACTGCTGGATGAGATGATCTTCAGAGGCCAGGCCTTCCACTTTGCAAGCCTACGCAGAAGCCTGGACAAATGGGCGTGGCCTCGCCTAACCACTGTGAGAGCGGCTTATGAACGCGTGGGGAGTAAGAGAGCTGGATTTCACCCTTTCTTGGATTAATAATAGTACCTTCCTTATTGTGCCTTCTACTCTGCCAGATTTGAGACTTGTCTTCAAATCCTTGCTTATAGGCAAGCAAGGTTAGGATGTGTAGTTAGTTCATCTGACGTGGGCGAGGTGCCTCTCCCCTTAGTTGTGTGGAGATGGGTGGGAAACTGAGGAATTCGTGTGTTGGCAGAGCAGAAGGTGAATCCTCCCATCTATGTCTGTTGAGAACTGATCATCAGTAGTGCGTGAGTGAGACGGAGAACCGGTGCCTGGTGCGTAGCAAACCCTCAAGGAACATTAGCTGCTCTTATCGTCCCTGGATGTAATCAGAGAGGCAGCATGCCCAGGTGTCGCTACAGCTGGACCATCTTATTCAGGGAACGAAGAAAATGAATATTTAAGTAACTAAAAACAAAGCGCTCGAACTCAGATGTTTATGATTGTACAGGTTGGGTTTCAGATTTGAATTCTACTGACAGGCAGAAAGCATAGGCAGACGGCTGGTCTCAGATTCAGCCGGGATCTCAAGGCTGGTGTGGAGAGTTCCTTGACTCAAGGGTTTCTGATCCAAATTATGATCATTATCCAGAATGTGGTACCTTTGTCTGAGGCCTCAGCCTGCCTTTTAAAAATACCAGTTGCAGCCGGGCGTGGTGGCACACACCTGTAATCCCAGCACTTAGGAGGCAGAGGCAGGTGGATTTCTGAGTTTGAGGCCAGCCTGGTCTACAGAGAGAGTTCCAGGACAGTGAGGACTACACAGAGAAACCCTGTCTCAAAAAAACAAACAAACAAAAAAAAAGTTGCATCTGAAAACTACCAAGTGTGTCAAACACATGGGCCTTTTACCGGGGACATGACAATACTGAGAAAACATAGGTTCAGGTGCACCTTCATTTCCTTTTTTTTCCCTCTGCTTTTTGAGATCAGGCTCCCACTGTGTAGCCCTGCCTAGCCCCGAACTCCCTCTGTAGAGTCTGTAGACTAGGCTGGTCTCAAACTCACAGAGATCCGCCAGCCATCATCCCTGGCTGAGCCTTTATTGTGCCTGGCTTGGTTGTACTGTGTTAGTAACTCAGGCGTCCTGCAGAGGTAGAGAGGGCTGTAGGGATGAGGCTGGGACATGAGGCCCAGGGCCTGGAAGGAACAGCAGTGGCTCATCCCACACAGCAGCTACATAAAGCTGGCCCCGGGGAATCTGTTACCCCAGGAAATTCAGCTTTCAAAAGTAAGACACACAGGTTCTGCCAGTGGGTAATGGCACTTGCCGCCAAACCTGAGAACCCAGGTTCCATCCTCTGGACCCCCATGATGGATGGAGAGAATCAACCTCCTCAAGTTGTCTTCTGACTTTCACAAACTTCCCACTCTCGAGTGTATGCACGCACACTCACACTCACTAACACACACACACACACACAAATGCAATAAAATCTTTAAAAATTAAAGCATGGAAATGAAAACAAGGTGGGGTGAAGAGGCAAAGTGCTCTGTGGGAAGCGTGTCAGGTTCACATTCTGATTATGAGACAGACTTTCTCTGTGCTGTGGTCTTCACTCAAGGCAGAGGAAAGAGGAAACAAGGCCCACAGCGATCCTGTTCGCAGCCCATTTGCTGATTCTGTTATGACGTATCTGCACTCTGTCAGGGACTCTGTTTTAAGCTGGTGAGTCTTGATAATGAACCAATCTGCTCATGGTCTTGTAGAGGAAATAAACAAATATCCTGGGCCTGACTTCAGTGAAAAGGGTTAAACTTGGTAAGGTGGGCATAACCAGGGAAGACTTCCTGGAGGAGGTGGCACCTGACCTCATCATCATCATAAATAAATGGTTCATAATAAATTATATGACATTCAGTCTCACTAGTTGTCAGAAATGTACAGATTTAGGGATTTAGGGCTGGGGAGATGGCTTAGTGGATTAAACACTCACCTTGCAAGCAGGAGGACTAGAACTTGGATGTTCAAACTCTTGTAAAAGTCGGCCAGGTGTCATGGCTGCTACAATCCCAGCACTCAGGGCACAGAAACTGGGAATTCCCAAGGGCAAGCTGGCTTGCTAGACGAGCCAGGATGGCCAAACTCCAGGTTCTATGAGAGACTCCACCTCAACAACTAAAGTAGAAAGTGCTGGAAGAAGACACCCAATGTCAACTTAAGGACCCTACGCATGTATGCATGTGCACACAAAACCTCAAAACACATGTGCACACACAGAGGAGTACACATGCACATATGCATGTACACCACACAGATACACATGCACATATGCATGTACACCACAGAGATACACATGCAAAGAAGCAGCATGTAGATTGAAGATGATGAATTTCTTGAGGACAGATATGAAGGACTAATTAGTGTCTAGTGTGTGTTAGTTGAAAAGCGGCATATTCCAGGACAGATCACGCCGAGCCTGCACAGTTCTCGCTTTGGGAGGCCTTTATTTGAAAGAAGGGAAGAAGCGAGAAAGAGAGAAAAGAGCTGTGGGGGGGGGGGGGTCCGTGTCTTTTATCTGGGCCATGATGTAGTAACACAGGAAGTGACACAAGTAATGGGGCAGGTAACTCATGCGCAGGTGTGTGTGTGTGTGTGTGTGTGTGTGTGTGTGTGTGTGTGTGTGTGATGATTGCCATGGCAACAGACACAGGAGGTTCCTTGTCACCCAGGGATGATGCCACTGCTGGATTCAGAGGCTGGCTGTAAACAGCTTCTGATGCTAACAGTGTTGATGGAGTGTCTTCCATGCAGTATTTTTTGTACAGTACTCATGGTGTCATAAGTGGCCCTGAGGGGGAACTGGTGGTCTTATTATATAAAGTGCACGAAACCCTGACCCAACAGTTCCACTTTGAGGAATCTACCCTAGGACATGTGTTTGAAGATGTACATGCAGGAGGTGTTTCCTGTGATGCTGTTCGGAACAGTGAACACTGACCTATATGCTCCTGTGTTCATCAATAAAAATCTAGTTAAATATATTTTGCAAATCCCTGTGAAGGGATGCAGAGGAGCTCTTTATAAGAAAAAAATGGGGGTGGGGGGGGCTGGAGAGATGGCTCAGCACTGAGCACTGACTGCTCTTCTAGAGAACTGGGGATCAACTCCCAGCACCCACATGGCAGCTTACAACTGTCTGTAACTCCAGTTCCAGGGGATCCAGCGCCCTCACACAGACTTCTAAGAAAAACACCAATGCATACAAAATAAACAAATAAGTAAATAAATCATAAAAAAAGAAAAACTAGGACCAGCAAGATAGTTCAGAGGATAAAGGAGCTTGCCTGATCCAGCATGGCAACCTGTGTTTAATCCCAGGAACCCGGATAAAAGCAGCAGAAGAGAACCAACTTCCCAAAGCTGTTCTCTGACACCCGCAGAGATGCATCGGATCCCCATCACCCATGTGCCTGGTATGTGAGACGGTCAGGTCAGAAGAGGGTAGCAGATGCTTTAGAACTGAAAGTTATGGACACTTGTGAGCTGCCATAGAGATGCTGGGAATTGAACCTGGGTCCTCTGAAGGAACAAGTGCTCCTATTGACCAAATTATCTCTTCAGCTTCAGATATATATATGTATATAATATACAAATATACACACATACACACATATATGTATATATGTAAATATGTAAATATATTTTTTACATATTTAAGGCCATATGAAGGCCTGTGTAATCCCAGCACGGAGGAGATGATCAAGCTCTTTGGGCCTTCTTGACTGCCAGCCACAATTCGGGTCTGTTGAGAGACATGTCTCAAGGGAATAAGTAGACAGTAGTGGAGCAGAATACCGATATCCTCCTCTGGTCTCTGCAAGCATACAAGAACACACACACATGTGCTTGAGACCCAACCCCCAATTGTCATAAAACTTACAAATATTGTAACAATATTTACAATACAGTAGCTTTCATGATGATTCCACAAATGCTGTTTTATGCAGTTTAAGAATATGCAGTAGAAGGCATCTGTAGTTTGAAAAAGTTAAAAAGCTGGGCATGGTGGCACGTACCTTTAATATAAGTGCTCTGAAGGCAGGTGACTTTCTGTGGCCAGCCTGTTCCACATAGTGGGTTCGAGGATAGCCAGAATTATATAAAGAGACCCTGTCTCAAAAAACTATAAATCGCCGGGCAGTGGTGGCACACGCCTTTAATCCCAGCACTTGGGAGGCAGAGGCAGGCGGATCTCTGAGTGCAAGGCCAGCCTGGTCTACAGAGTGAGTTCCAGGACAGCCTGAACTATACAGAGAAACCCTGTCTCAAAAAAAAACAAACCAAAAACAGACAAACAAACAAACAAAAAACCCAAAAAACCTATAAATCGAAAATTATAAATAATGCTAATAAATAAAAACTAAATATATAAAATAAAATTACTGTTAATAATATAATAACAATAATTTTTTAAAAAGTAAGTTAAGAAGAAGTCTAAAAGACAGACAAGAAGGAAGGTTGTGTCCTGATGGAACTGGGATGTGGTTTTTGAGAAACTCAGCTTTTCAGAATGAAACTTCCATGTCAAAATATGGAAGGGACAGGGGTTTGGAGCTTCAAGGTCCTTGAGAAGGTGGAGCTACTGGATTCAGGGCTCAGGAAGGAGGAAAGGATGAAAGCAGTTAAAAATAAGCCAGTAGGGATGGAAGTGCGGGGACAGGAAGTTGGTGGAGCTTCCGCCCGCTTTGATTTTCACTGTCAAGTAGGAGTGACGGTCTGAATTTGGAGAAGGAGAGAGCTGGCGAGGGCAGACCCGTACTCCCAGCCCAGTGGGCGGAGGAAGACCCGCCAGTTGGTGACTGCGTTGCTATGGCAACTGTCTGCAGTCAAGGCTTGCACGGTCTCGTCGTCGGTACTCAGCTGGAGGACTCAGAGAGCAGGCGGGGCGGGGAGAGCCAGTCCCGGGTTTCATCAGAGAGGTCAGCTGAAGATGACGGAGTTAAAAAAATAATGAGATCGGGTCATTCAGTCTCCAGGGAGAAGAATGTAAATCCACAAAGCCGTAGATGACTTGGAAAAGAGAAAGCAGCCCTACGCAGACAGTGAGACAAAGAGAAAGAGGAAACAGAGGTGCCGCAGGAAATGCAGTCACAGGAATAAGCGGTCAAGGTTAAGGTTGGATGCAGCGGGCTAGGGGCGGGTGAGATGGTTCAGTGGTTAAGAGGGTCGAGAGCACTTACCGCTTATCCAGGGCAGCTAAGCAGAAGAACACACACCGGGCCAGAGTTCGGTTACCAGCATCCATGCCAGGCGCCTCACAACTGCCTGTAACTCCAGATCTAGGAGACCAGACACCTTGGTTCTCCAAGGACACTTGCACACACATGCACAGACGCCCCCTCACACAGAGAGACACAATTAAAAACTAGAAAAAAGTAAGAAAGAAATACAGGGCTGGAGAGATGATGCAGCAGTTACGGAACACTTGGTGTAAAGCCGATGGCCGATGGCCTGAGTTCAGTCCCTGGAACCCACCTTGGAAGGAGAGAACCGGGCTCCAAAAGTTGTCCTATGACCTCTGTACATGTGCAGCGGCACCCACACCCATGTGCCTGCATGTGACACACGTCATATGCATGTCACACACACACACACTAGTAAAAAACAAATAACAATAAGCAAAATTCAAGGGTGAGAGAAACAGCTTGGAGGTTAAGAGGATTTGCTGCTTTGGCAAAGGGTCTGAGTTTGGTTCCCAGCACCCATCCTCGGCAGTTCCCAGTCGTCAGTAATCCTAGTTCCAAAGCATCTGATGCTTCTGATGCTTTGATTCTGGCCTCCGGAGTCACTAGGCATGAGTATGCATTCATACGTACAGTGAAACGCTCAGACACATAAAATCAACAAGACTCTAAAATATATTAAATGCATATCTAAAATAACATGTAAACGTCTAAAGTTAAGGAGCAGCATTGGGGCCAGTCCTGGCATCTACCACAGCAGCGTGGGCGACTGGAGCAGTGACGTGAAGAGCTCAGGAGGTGAGAAGGTCAAGAGAGGCCATTCCCAGGACACTACCCATAGGGATGCATGAGTCACCAGGCTGAAGGTCGGCTTGGTGTGTGGAGGGAGGCGCCCGGTGAGTGTGGATGGAAGGCGTGAGGCAGGAGGTCCTTCTGTCCCCGCAGGCTCTCTGCTCCTCCTCGCTTGTACTAATTTCGTCTTGTTTTATCTTCTGGTCTGAAGGGCGAGTCCTTTCACCCACTCACATAACGCTCTGCCATAGAGCTGTCTGTGCGGAGAACAGGAATCTCACCTCTCCTCCTTTTCTTACCATTAGGAACCCTCAGAATCACATTGTACAAGATCCGAAATGTTCTTCCCAGTACACATATGACACACACACCCCACCTCCCCAGGAACCGGTGATGCCACAAGGTTCTGGCATCTGACTCAGGCTTCTTCAAGTTGATTGCTTTAAGAAACAAACAAACAAATAAGAAGTTGATCACTGGAAACTTCTGGTACAGGAAGTGGCAGAGTGTATAGCATGGGCCTCAGAGAAGGAAAATTTTTTTCGACAAAGCAAAGTACTATTTATCAATCGATCGATCTGTCTATCTAATGAGGCAGGATCTCATGGTGGTAGAACAAACCCATTTACCTTCTGGTAAAGGAACAAAAGAGGAAGTGTCAGGTTCCCACAATTCCCTTTAAGAATGCACCTCCATAATGTTAGAATTCTTGCCAGTTCCTGACTCTTATTTTTAAAAACTGGGTCTCACATAGCCCAGGCTGGCCTGGATTTTGCTAAGTAGTTGAGGATAACAATGATTTTCTGACCTCCTACCTTCACTACCTCAATGCTGGGCTTACAGATGTCCACTACCACACACAGTTTTTATTCGGTGCTAGGGATTAAACCCAGGGCAAACAGTTTACTAAACAATGAGTTCAAGCTGGGTGGTGGAGGCACATGCCTGTAATCCCAGCACTCTGGGAGGCAGAGGCAGGCGGATTTCTGAGTTCAAGGCCAGCCTGGTCTACAGAGTGAGTTCCAGGACAGCCAGAGCTATACAGAGAAACCCTGTCTCAAAAAAACCAAATCCAAAAAACCAAAAACCAAAAAACATAAAAACAATGAGTTCATCCCCTCCTCTTTGTTGTTTGGAGTTTTTTTTGGGGGGGGGGTGGTGCAGACAGGATCTCACATAGCACAGGCTGTCCCTCAAACTTGCTACATAGCTCAGAATAGCTTTGAACTTATCCTTGTACCCTCACCTCTGGAAGGCAAAGATGACAGGGCTACATCACCACGTCTGGCTCAATCCCGACTTCTTTTTATTTTAACTTGCTATTATTGTATGTTTGTGTACATACACACATGTGTACACATGCATTCATGTGCGTGCGTGCATGCGTGTTATAGTGCAAGTGGGCTTGTGCCATAGAATGACATCAGAGAACATCTTTCAGGAGTCAGTTCTCTCCTTCCTGTGAGTTCCAGTGACAGGACTCAATTCACCAAGCTCAGGATAGTCACTCTGACCACTGAGCCATCTCCCAGACTTGCTGGCTCAAGTCTTAATGACTTTTCTATTTCCCAACAGGGCTCTACTGGGGACCAAGCTTTTTAATATATGGGCCTTTTGGGGGATATTCAAGATCCAAACTCTAGCAGATCATAATGTTCTTGCTGACTTACTTCCTAAGAGGGGCCCCAGCTTTGGTCTGCCTGTCTCAAGATTTAGCAAGTAAGAAAAACATCCACAGTGTGCTGTTTGCTTAAACCGCTGTTAATTGGGCATTCTGTTGATTGCAGCTGAATGCATTCCTGCTCGATAGTCATGGAACCAGCTAGTAACTGAGGCGAAGCTAAACCCAGGTTTGCACCCTAGCCGTCTGGAAGCTTTCCTGGGCACCAGTGGTTCTAAGAGTGGTCTCAGGCAGGCAATACCAACACCTGGCAAGTCTCCAGAATCGCAGTGCTTTGTGACCATCCAAGGGCTTCTAGGTTGGCAATCCTCGGGGTGGCAAGTAGCAGTCTGGTCTAAGGAGCTCTGCAGGTGACTGTAGCACCTGAGAACCGAGAGGCACAGTCCTCGGCTGCCCTGAGATCTGCGAGCTTCTGCAGCAGCTGCAGCAGCGTCGTCTAGGAGGGCACCCACCCTGCAACTGCCGCCTCTCAGGGCCACTGAAGACTTCTGGATCTGGACCTGAGTTTTTAGGAGATCTTTGAGTCATATGCACATGCACTGCCCCACAGTGTGGTGTTGTTGTTGTTGTTGTTGTTGTTGTGTAGTTTTGGCAGTACTGGAACTCATTCTATAGACCAGACTGGCCTCGAATTCTCAGAGATCCACCTGCTTCTGCCTCCCAAGCGTTCTGATTAAAGACCTTTGCCACAATGCCCAGCTCAAGAAAAAGGAACTTTCCCTGGGCAGTGGTAGTATATGTCTTTAATCCCAGCACTGAGGAGGCAGAGGCAGGTGGATCTCTATGAATTCAAGGCCAATCTGGTCTACAGAGTGAGTTCCAGGACAGACAGGGCTACACAGAGAAACCCTGTCTCAAAAAAACAAGAAGAAGGAGAAGAAGAAGAAGAAGAGAAGAAAACAAGGACCCTCTGCAACATGGCAGCTTGCCTTTTGCCTTTTCTACTAACGTGGCTAGCCAGTCAACTCCCAGGATCACTTGTCTCTATACCCGGGTGCTGGTGTTTCAGGGACACACAGCTATACCCAGCTTTTTATATGGATGCTATGGATTTGAACTCAGGACCTCTTCCTTGCAGAGCAAGCTTTCTTACCAACTGAACCATCTCCTTACTACACATTGTCTACTTTTGTGCTATTTATTAGAACCTCATGGTGTAGTTTTTGTGACTATGTGACAGTTTTTCTTCAGACCCATATTGTCCCCTTTTGAACTCTTACTTCCCAGCAGAGCCTTAATAGATAATCCCCTAGTCTTCATTTAGGTCCACTGTGGAAAACACATTTTTGCAGTTGGATGTGGTGGCAGAGGCAGATACAGATGCAGATCTCTGAGGTGGAGATCTCAGCCTGGTCTACAAGCAAGTTCTAGGACAGCCAGGACTACACAGAGAAACCCTGTCTAAAAAAAGAAAAAAGAAAAGAAAAGAGAAAAGAGAAAAAAAGAAAGAAAAGAGAAAGAAAAGAAAGAGAAAGAAAGAAGGAAAAGAACCGCCCTTGTAAACCTGTTCCTTGGTTTGTATTTAATTTTCAAAATCTGGATGTTCTTTAGTTCTACCCAATTAAAATGTAGCCTTTAAGGCGATGCTGCAGTTTCTGACCTTCTCTTTCTGGCCTTTGTGTAGAATGAGGACGGATTCTGTCCGCTCTGGTGCAGCCAGCATGCATCCTGCGGTTGATTCATTGCAAGGGCAGTGACAGCACCCTACAGCTGGACAGGACTTGGAGATCATTTATTAATTAGGCCTTCCCAGCCCTGCCCCCAGCATCCACACAGGAAATGATGTCATTACAGCAGGGAGGCAGAAGCGGTTTGTCCTGGATGGGCAGCTGGGGCACAAAGGTGAGGCGTCTCAATGTCGCTTCCAAGCCCGATCCACCAGGTTCCTCCTCCCAGTGCAAGGATTACAGTCTCGCGCCGGCCACACCCAGCTCTTTGGGGCGAGAGAGGCAGCTGTGGTCCGCCTGCCTAGTCCCTTGCCCCACTTACCTACTCTGAATAAGACTTCGGTTATTGCTGGGCGGTGGTGGCCCACGCCCAGCACTTGAGAGGCAGAGGCAGGGGGATTTCTGAGTTCTAGGCCAGCCTGGTTTACAGAGTGAGTTCCAGGACAGCCAGGGCTATACAGAGAAACCCTGTCTCGAAAAAAAACAAAAAAACAAAGATTTCGGCTGTTGACCCTGAAGCCCCGTTATAGAGACTGGCACCGTGGAGGTGTGATGCCTTTGAGGAGTCCCCAGTGGTGAGAGCTGTTATAATCTGCACCTTGGTGATGAAGCAAGAAGCAACTGAACCAGGAAGCTCTCAGGGTGGACCAACACCAGACAGGTTGGGACTGATCCCTGGTTAAATTACCCTGTGCTCTAATAATAAAGAACTGTAAACCAAGGGACCCTAGAAAGGGAGCCACATCCTGCCGTCTTCTGCTGTACAACCCCCTTATCACGGCTGCGGAGACACGTGGCTTGAGGTGTTTTCTGCTGTTCTCAGATGCTGGGACCAAAGTGATCTGAATCTTGTGCTCCCTCCTGTATCAGGCTTCCTCTCCCAGAGCCTGTCAGGAAGTGACTGGGGTACAGAAAAAAAAAAAATCTTATGCAGAAAGAAAAAGTCTCATTACATTCCCTGTTGGCTTTTACTTGCTAATATAGAGATGTCTTATTTTATTTTATAGTTTTAAGGAAGAAATGGATTTTTGTTTATAGACAGCACAACTGGAGGCTGGAGAGATGGCTCCGTAATTACCACTAGCTGCAGCTGTGAAGTACTTGGGCTCAATTCCCAGCACCCACAAGACAGCTCACAACCATTTGTAACTATAGTGCCAGGGGATCTGATGTCTTCTTCTGGCCTCCAGGACACCAGGCACACATATGGTAGGTGCACTTACATACAGGCAGGCAGAACATTCATATACTCAAAAAGAAATGAATCTTGAAAATCAGGCATGGTTGTAAACAGAGTCCTGCGACCCACTTTATTCTGTAAAACATAACGTCTGTCACTCTTTAAATATGACAACCAGGTTAAGGATGTAGCCCTGTGGTAGAGCATTTGCCTGTATGTGCCAGGTCCTGAGTTCCATCTCTGGCACTACCAAAAGTAATCCAGAAATCAGTCAATACATAAGCATTGCAACAATAAAAGTACTTACCGAAGTAAGTCTAGAAAATATAGGAAAGGTAGAAAGATGGCTCAGTGGGTAAGCTCACTGGATGCTCTTCCCCAAAAACCCAGGTTCAGTTCCCAGCACCCACATGGCATCTCACAGCCATTAAACTCCAGTTCCAGGGGATCCAATACACACTCCCGGCCTGAAAGGGCCCCAGACATGCACGCAGCACACAGATAAAACACCCATGCACTAAGTCGTGCGGTGGTGGTACATGCCTTTAATCCCAGCACTTGGGAGGCAGAGACAAGTGGATTTCTGAGTTCAAGGCCAGCCTGGACTACAGAGTTAGTACCAGAACAGCCAGGGCTACACAGAGAAACCTTGTCTCCAAAAAGAAAAAAACAAAACAAAACAAAACAAAAAAAAAAAAACCCAAAAAAATACCTGACAACAACAACAACAAAACACCCATACACTAATAAAAATCTTGGTTTTTTTGTTTTATTTTGGTTTGGTTTGGTTTTTGGTTTTTTCAAAACAGGGTTTCTCTGTGTAGCCCTGGCTGTCCTGGAACTCATTCTGTAGATCAGGCTGGCCTCGAACTCAGAACTCTGCCTGCCTCTGCCTCCCAAGTGCTGGGATTAAAGGCATGTGCCACCACTGCCTGGCAAAAATCTTTTTTCATTTTTATTTTCCAGACGGTTTCTCTGTGTAGTCTTGTCTGTCCCGGAACTCGCTCTGTAGACCAGGGTGGCATGGGAGGATCCATTGCGGCTCTTAGGAATGCATAACTGCTCTCTTCAGCACTTAAGGATTTATACAGTATCAGCTGGTGTTTGACTTAGGCATAAATCATAGCTAGTATGCTACTAATTCAATAGTACTCAGGGTGAATACAGAGTTTCTGGCAAGAAAACTTTCTTTGTAGCTTTGTTTTAAAGACAACTTTTGTTGCTGCTATTTTTGGTCTGTTTTGTTGAGACAGAGTCTCTTATGGTTCAGTCTGGCCTTCAACTCCGGCTGTAACTGAGGCTGGCCTTCTGCTCTCCGTCCTCCCTCTCAAGTGCTGGGAATTCAAGGCATTTGCCACCACACTTAGCTTGTTTGAGAGAAGACATTAGGATGGGTTCATTTTCTGTATGTCTAGATTTGAGTCCTTTGCCAAATGATATATTCGTTTCTTTGATCCTATAACTGCACATATAGCTCAAATGTATAAATGAGCTTCTAATGCTGAATCTGTCCAGAAGGTCTTGGGCTATAAATAGTTGGCCAGCTCCTGATGTGCATTTGCGCAGAGCTGGTATTGCATGCGGTTCCCCTGAAGCCCAGCATCCTAGCAACCCCTGTGTGCTTTTGAAATTTATCTCAACCGTATAATAGTAGACCCCTTCTAGAGATGCAACCCCTTATTTTGCAAACCCCTGCACCCCTAATGAGACTTAAGTGTTCCCTCCCAGTTCCTTCAGTGTCTTGTCCAATTCCCTCATCAGAGCCCTAATCATACAGCAACTTGATGTGTTATTTACACTGACAAAGGAACAATGGGCAGAGGAATTTTACAGCTGTGATATCTGGCCCATCTTTGTTGTCCTCAGCACCTAACAGGTGTTTTCAGATTAGTAATCCCTCAATAAATATTTGAATGAATGAATGCCGGGAGCCATCCTCAGAACTCAATGCCAAGAACTTTCCATACCAGGAGCCATCCCCACCTGGCTCTCAATGCCAGGAGACTTCGATACCAGGAGTCATTCTCACTTAGACCCCCATGCCAAGAACTGTTCCTACATAAATCTCAAAACCCCCTCCCTTTGAAATTCATCTGTAGATGCCAAGAACTGTTCCTACATAAATCTCAAAACCCCTCCCTTTGAAGTCCATCTGTAGGTACATTACTATAGCAACCCCTTTCCACTTCACCGCTTCATGACCCCCCTTTTATCATGCCAACATTCCAATAGCAATAACTAGCTTTACCAGAAATTATGAGAAACTGTTTCTTAGAAATGATGCCAACCCCCTGAGATTGTTCCCCCCTTTACCCCTCCCAAACCTTGTATGCTTCCCTTTATATTGACTTGTCTGGAAAATAAAGTTTGACAGCTTGATCAGAACTAGACAGGCTGTCCTGCCTCTCTCTTGTGTCTTGTCGCCCCATCGCCTTTCCTCTAGGTGGCTTAAAGGAACCCTGTTGACTGTCCTGCGGGTCGGGACACTTTGGCGCCCAACAGTGTGGTACCTGTGGAGCGATCTAGAGAAAGGAGGTCGTGGATCAAGGAGGAGGGCCCTCCGCGTTCGGCTCCCGGAGAGGAGCAGCTCCCTGAGAGAACTGGATTTGGTCGAAGCACGGTTGACCCGCCGGTGCGCTTGGCCAGGGGAAAGTCTCCACGACAACTTCGTCTCAGAAGGTGAGACCCCATGGGGCAAGCTTTTACTTAACAATCCCTGCTCATTTCAGGGATTCAGGAATCTCGCAAGACACGGGGCTGGGTTAAAAAAAGGAGATCGGACAAATTGTCCCTGGTTCCCAGAGAAAGGAACCATAGGTAAGAAAACATGGGCTAGAGTACGAGATTACTATGCAACTTTTGGTCAAGAAAAGGAAAAAAAAGTTCCGGTTACTGCCTTTAACTACTGGTCTCTGATTAATGACATTATTCAGAATTCTTCCTGCTTCCAGGATCTACTTCTCTGAAAAAGCTCCCGTCCGGACACTTTCTCTGTGCTCTCTTATCCCTCGCGCCTCTGATAAATATGGAGGAGGGACATTTAAAAAGGTTTCTGTCTATGTCTGCTCTTTTCCCTAATTTCTCAAAAAGACCAAAGTCTATCCTTCTCTACAAACTCTGAAATCTAGTCATAGTCCAGGTGCTGACACTATCTCCCAGGGAGGAAGACAACTTGGAAGAGAAGCTGCCAGCAGGAGAGCCTCTGAAAAAATTTCTTCTCTCCACCAAACGGTAGCCACAAGGAGCAAGTAGCCCTCTTAAAGGAGCTACGAGACTCAGAGGGACAAATGGTCACTCTAACTTCAAGATTTATTGCAAAGACAAATAGCTAGAAAAAGCGAGAGGCAAAACAAGCCCCTTGACTTTAAAATTTTAGAAAAATTAAAGTCCGCAGTCACAACCTATGGGCGGACTGCACCCTTAACTTTGGCACTTAGAATCTTCCACAGAGGCTCACACCTGAGGAATTTATGCAGTTTACCCAAGCTGAGTTCTCTGGGGGAGAATTTATTCTTTGGAAGTCAGAGGCAGCTAAAACTGCCAGAGAAATCGAAAGTAAAAACTACTCACGGGACAGAATGTAAGTCCTAGACTGTAAAGAAATTCCTGGGCTCTCCTCCCCTCCTACCTCTTTCTACATGGTCATGGCCAGTTTGTACTTATCTACACACTCTCTCTGCCTCTCTCTGTCTCCACTACCCCATTAACTCTCATCCTCCATCCTGAATAAACTTTATTCTATACCATGTCTGTGTGTTTGCCTAGGCACCGCCCTTCTCTACCCTGAGGTATATCACATTCTCTAAACCTCTTTCTCTTTTTATGAACGCAATAGGGGTTACAAAAGCAGGGCACTATGGAGTAACTATCAGTGGATGCCACTGTGTCTCCCCCCCCTGCCCCTGCCCTTCTCTGGCAGAATTCCTAGAAGAAAAAGAAGATAAGGAGTTAACTCTTAAACAAGAGGAAAAGCAGGTTTTAGAAAAGCAGTTTTTCCATGTGCAGGACGTGGTATCAGAAAAATTGGTTAAAAACTAATTCAAAACTCTCCTGAAAAAAAAAAAATCCTTAGTTCTGGTTAAGATATTTGGATCTCTTTGGGACATCAAGTTCCATCTCTGTCTGTTGTCTGTCTTTGGTGCACCAAAACCTGTCCATATGTGTGTCAATTTGTTTGTCTATTGTTTTGATTGGCTGAATGATTGTTGTGTTTATGTTATATGTTGAAAAGAAAAAAAATGGTAAAAAAAAAAATACGTTATCTACTGGTAGTCCTGCCAGTCTGCAATTTACACAGAAGAAGATGATTAAAGGTGCCTCACATTCTTAACTACGAGTTAAACACAGCTGGAGAAAAAGCTACTTCTTAAGGGGCCAGCAGCCTCAAGCTCAATGGTTAATTCTCCTAGACAAATTTCTACCATGGTGATGACTGGGTTCAAAGTGCTTTATGCCCCTGAAATTACACCTGGAAAAAAATGTTTGGTTTAAATTAATGAGATTTGTGTAATTGCTTCATCTTTATTTCTAATTGGTCTTAAAGGTATAAATGTTTTACATGCCTTGACTATAGAGTATTGGCTCATAAGTTATTGGACATGATTTAAAAAATATAATGATGGTAACAAAAGGTAAGTTTAAAACTGATAATTTAGGGTTAAAGCTATCTTAAGCAACACGAGGCATGACAGAAGCCAAGAAAAACAGGCCTCTAAGATATTTCTAAATTGACATAATGTTTTATGTGATTCTTATCCTAGAACTCAGACTTATAAAAAATAAGATTTAAAATAATGTCTCTTCAATAAGTTACACTGTCATACATTCAAACACACAAGCTGATAGACAAACTTTGCAATATAAAAGTAATGTGTTTGCCATTATTTTTAAGGAGAAAAGATTGCTTAAAACTGGGTTTTGCTTTCAAAAAATTGTAGTTATGCTTTGATATTACAGGTTCTTTTGTTATTTGACCTTCATACAATGGGCTACTCCTTGCAAGACTGATGGGTGTAGGTCTAGCCTTATCTTGCAGGCCTCACCTAGAGAGTTCTGGCCGAAAGAACATTTTTAACAGATTCATATAGATGTGGTTCAAAATAAAGTTCAAACTTACATCTGTGAAAGGTTAAACATAAGCTAACTTAAAAAAAAAACAATAAAAAAATAATTTCATTAGAAAGTTCTTCCTCAAGAAATGGCTTGCTCTTAACAATGGACTTTTAAATTTTTTAAGTAAATAATTTTAAAAAATGTTAAGATAAATTATTTGGCTAAGACACTGCTTTAAGTTTGTCATAAGAGGATTTAAGCCTCTGATGTTCTCAAGGTAAATGCAAAATAAATATTGACAGACATAACTTGGAGAAAGCTACCGTAAGTATTTGTTAACAATTTATGATATATGTTTACTTCCATTCCTTGACAAAGAGAACATTAATGTAAAATCTCTCCAAATAAGGTTTTGACATCCTCCAATGAAGATTTGGTGTAATAATAAAGTGTTACAAAATAAAATCATAGAAATAATTTTAAAAAGAATGTTTTAAGAGCATGATAAAATGTTTGTTCCTTATTTTAAACAGCAATCAAATTAATTATTAGTGATAGTCAATGTAAAACATGGCAAGCGTTTTTTTGACAAAATTAATAATTGTTATTCAAAAGATAAATTGTTAAAAAATTTGCCTCCATACATGATTTTATATTTTTATAGATTTATACATGCATCCTATAAAAATGCATCTACTGTGGGAGTAAAGCTCATATAATTAAATCACATGTCTATTCTTTTGAGAGTCCCCTTGTTTCAGCACAGATAATTGAATTGGGTGCTGTAGCTCCTCCTTTTAAAATGTTAAAAGTCAAACTTTTAATTTTTATATTAATAATATATATATGGCTCATGCCTTACAATTGCTTAAAATTGTTTCCTTTTTAATGCTACCAACTCTTAACTTTTACAATTATCTATAGAAATACAATTCAAAAGAATTGATTAAAAATATGCATATGATTATTAACAGCTTCTCAAGCTTTCTAGTTATAAATGTTTTAACAGAAGAAACAACAGCAACAACAACAACAAATAAAATTAGTCATTACATGTTATTTTTCTATATTGGATGTTCCAAATCAGATTAAGACAAATATTAAACTGATTATTATAGCCAGTTACTTGAGATGTTTTAACAATTTGATGTTGGTCATATTACTGAGATTCCTCATAATTCTCAAAGACAAGATATTATGAAACAGGCCCATAGAACTTTAAAACAATATTTTTATAAACAAAAGAGGGGAAAAATCACATCTCTATATACCAGGGAACTCTCTGAGTGTAGAGAGAGGCATGTTTGTGTTTTTTCTGCAGGATGCCGAAGGAACTTGCTAGCTGCCAAAGTATGCTAATGCTGAGACAAAGAATGATGCTGATTATAATCATTAAAAATGACTACAGCCTTCAACACCTTTGGATGCCTCTTACTAGTGCTGACACCACGGACATCTATGGACTCAACATCCCTCTTTGTATGGCAAATTTATTTAGCTAAAAAATTGGACAAATTATAAACAGATTAAAGGGGAGATATTGGCTACTGCTGATTGCCCCCCTTTAGGGTGTCAAAAGGCCATATATTTAAATTTTACAGATTTCAAGTGCAGACCAAATAGAACGTGGCCTGCCATTTATTTTAAGACATCTTCAAGATTTACTTTGGTTGTTTGGGGCCTTTGGGAGAGCCTCTGGACTTCTCCTGTGGGGTTACATCTAAGTAAAACACAATGTTACACCCTCAGCTAGTTTTCTAACAGATGATGAGTCCACAAGGCCTCTAATCCTCCTACAAGGGGATGGTGCATACTTTTACAAATTAAGTTTACCACCTATGCAAAATCTCCCAATCCACATTGGCAGATAGGCTATGAATGGGATCTTCGCCTCTATGTACCTGGCTTTGATTTCCCTACCTTCTGTATTTCCCCTCCAGCCACCAGCTAAGCCATCAGCTACTACACTGCCTGTACAGCCAGCTCCCACTAAAAATCTTGTACTTTCTTTAGTTAATCAGACTTTTCTCACCTTAAATGAAACTTCCCCTGAACTTGTTGAAGATTGCTGGCTGTGCTACCATTCCCAACAACCCTTTTATGAAGGAATTGCTGTTCTTGGTGATCCCCCCCCCCCCCCATGCTGACGATCCACGACGCTGCCGTTGGCAAAAGGGTGCTTGGCCAGGTCTTTCATTAACCCAGATATCTGGCCTGGGACTTTGTGTGATCCCTAGTGGAACAAATGTCCCCTCACTTTATGCTCACTTGTGCAATGAAACCTATTTTCCCCCTCCTGGCAATTATTTTATTCTCCCCCCAGAGGGAACTTGGTGGGTGTGCCTTGATGGCCTTACACCTTGCCTCTCTGCCTCAGTTTTTCAAAATCGAAAGAAAGGGGAGAAATCTGAGTTTTGCATTCTTATTAAGATGTTCCCTCGTTTAGTTTATTATCGCTCTGAAGAATTTTTTCACTTGTGGGATCAATCCACATCTACTGGAGGCTCCACTTCTTTGAGCCGCCCTCGCAGAGAACCTATCTCTGCTGTTACTCTCTCTGTCCTACTTGGCCTTGGAGCTGTAGGAGCAGGGACCGGTATTTCTTCCCTTGTTCTTTCCAACTCTAGGTACACGGAGCTAAGTGCTACCATCGATCAAGACGTCCAACGCCTTCAGCAGGGGATAATTGATCTCTCCGACTCCGTTGACTCCCTAGCTGAGATTGTCCTCCAAAATAGGAGAGGACTTGATCTCCTGTTCCTCCAACAGGGTGGACTTTGTGCAGCTTTAAAAGAAGAGTGTTGTTTTTATGTTAGTAAGACAGGAGTTGTAAAAGACAGCATGAAAATAGTCAGACAAGGCATAGAAAAACGTAAGAGAGAAAGAGAACAGAAAGAAAGTTGGTATGAAAATTGGTTTTCCACCTCTCCATGGCTCACTACACTTTTACCCAGTGTTCTAGGACCCTTTGTAGGTCTGTTATTGTTATTTTCTTTTGGACCATGGGCTTTTAAACGCCTTACAGCCCTAATTAAGAAGCGGATAGATGACCTGGCAGCCAAACCTATTCAGGTACATTACCATCGTTTGGCTATGGAGGACTGAGAGATGGCTACCTAAACCCCCAGGGCAAAACAGCCCAAACACCACACTCTAGTGCCTTAACAGAAAGAGCATCCTTGTCACAGCCATTCCAGCCGGGACTCCAGAAGGAGCCCCACAAGCTAAAGGCATCAATAACAATTAACTTGCTGGGCAGTTAGCCAATGACGGGCAACTTCCCAGGGCCACTCCCACCTAAGACAGGTATCTCTGGAGGCTGGCAGGGATGACCAAACGGGAACGGGATGTTGGATGACCGGGTCGATTCCTAAGACAGGCGCTGTCCCATTATTTTGATGCCTTATCTGCTTGCAATCAATGGCTGTCTGACCTCTGCTCTCTATACAGAGAAGGGGGAATTGCCGGGAGCCATCCTCAGAACTCAATGCCAAGAACTTTCCATACCAGGAGCCATCCCCACCTGGCTCTCAATGCCAGGAGACTTCGATACCAGGAGTCATTCTCACTTAGACCCCCATGCCAAGAACTGTTCCTACATAAATCTCAAAACCCCCTCCCTTTGAAATTCATCTGTAGATGCCAAGAACTGTTCCTACATAAATCTCAAAACCCCTCCCTTTGAAGTCCATCTGTAGGTACATTACTATAGCAACCCCTTTCCACTTCACCGCTTCATGACCCCCCTTTTATCATGCCAACATTCCAATAGCAATAACTAGCTTTACCAGAAATTATGAGAAACTGTTTCTTAGAAATGATGCCAACCCCCTGAGATTGTTCCCCCCCTTTACCCCTCCCAAACCTTGTATGCTTCCCTTTATATTGACTTGTCTGGAAAATAAAGTTTGACAGCTTGATCAGAACTAGACAGGCTGTCCTGCCTCTCTCTTGTGTCTTGTCGCCCCATCGCCTTTCCTCTAGGTGGCTTAAAGGAACCCTGTTGACTGTCCTGCGGGTCGGGACAAATGAATGATGAAACCAAGAGCCAGGGACAGGAAGTGACCTGCCCAAGATCACAAATCTACTTAACAACGCTCTAAGAGCAAGAGTACCAAGACATTTTAATTGAACTGCACTATTTGAAACAGCTGTAAGACTGTAATCCAGCACTTGAGGGTATGGAGGGAAGGACCTAATTTGTAGGCCAGCCTGAGGTACATATTAGGTCCCTGTTTCACAGAAGGAGGGAAGGGAAAGAGAGAGAGGAAGAGGAAGAAAAATGTCAGAGGCCAGAATTGGGGTATATCTTCTCTCTCCCTCTTTCTCTCTCTCTCTCTCTCTCTCTCTCTCTCTCTCTCTCTCTCTCTCTCTCTCTCGGTACAAGGTCTACAATGTAACTCCAGCTGTCCTATGTAGACCAGGCAGATCTCAAACTCAACAGGATTCATCCACCTTTGCCTCCTGAATGCTGAGATTAAAGGTATAGTCACCATGCCCAGTTAAACTGTATCTTGAAATAAACTCTTGGTGACAGGCTTTTCACAGAATTAGACATTTGTGCGATGGGTGTGGTGGCTCATACCTGTAATCCCAGTGCTTGGGGAGCTGAGGCAGGGGGGTTGCTATGAGTTAAAGGCTAGCCTGAGTTTCATAGTGATTTTTAGGGCAGCCTAGCCTGTAGAATAAGGTCCTATATCAAACAAATAAAAATAGAGAACTGGGTCGGGACTGGAGAGAAAGCTCAGTGGTTAAGAACACTTGGTCTCGCAGAGGACCAGGTTCGAGTCTCAGCATCCCATGTGGCAGATCACAACTGTCAATAATTCCAGTTTTAGGGGATTGAAATGCTCTTTTCTAGCCAGGTGGCAGTGGCACACACATTTAATCCCAGCACTCGGGAGACAGAGGCAGATGGATTTCTCTGAGTTCAAAGCCAGCCTAGTCTACAGGGTGAGTTCCAGACCAGCCAAAGCTATACAGAAAAACTGTCTTGAAACAAAACAGAAACACCCCCTTTTTACCTCTAAGGTCATCAGGCATGCGGTACACAGGTATACATGCAGGCAAAATGCTCAAAAAATAAGACAAATGTTCATAAAAACACGGGGCAGGTAGGGGCAAGAGATGACACATTCATGGCTGTGTGGTTCTAGAGGGATTTTATTTTATTTTATTTGGCCATGTGATGGTCAAAAAAAAAAAAAGAAAGAAAGAAAGAAAGAAAAAGAAAAACTTACTGAAAATATGTCCTGTAATAATTTACAACATCCAAGATGGCCTCTAGGGCCTGCCTGTGCCTGTAGGAATGAATAGGTGTGTTTTAAGACCTGGCGTCTTACAGTTGGGAAAGACTTGACTGGAAGAACTTCCCCAGAGGGATGTAGTTCAGTAGAGTAAATGACTTGTTGCTTCTGGAAGTTTCAACCATGATTTTTTCAGCCACTGGTTGGCTGTGGTTCTCTGTTTTGCAGCAGGGTCTCAGATAGCTCATGTTGGTCTTGAACCCCTGATCCCTCCTACTCTCACCTCCTGAGCTCTGGGATTATAGGTATGCATCACCACACTTAGCTTAGAGGAGAGGTGACTGAATTGGAAATAAAGGGGGCGATGCCATTGTCTTTTAGGGCATAGGTTGGGGGAGGCTAGAGTGATCCTCTCTGTACGGATGAGGGCCCAGGCCGGTGCCAGAACAGAGGCTCGTTCGGTTCTATTGAGGTTGGAAAAAGATGCCAGTGTGGGAGAATCCTAGGAGCTGTGGCCTTTGAAGAGGTCAACGTGACCCAGAAAATGTAATCTGGCCGGTGGCCAAGTGGCAGACCTCACTGAGTGAGGCAGAGACTTCCCAGAATATAGATTCCAGAAAATTCGCCCAGAGAGTGTCCACGTGTCTATGCTTACTGGTTTTTCCACAGTAGCTGGGGGCTGTGAGAGATAAGACAGAGAAGGGGAACATGGCTGGCCAGCTGGAAGCCACCACCTTCGCAATGCAACAAGTTGAAAGTCAGACTATTCTGGCTGCTCTGATTGTCTGGAGAGGAGGGGCCTAAGGTCTGGGCTGGAGCCTCTGGTGCACAGGTGAGAGCAGGAGGGCCAGCCTGTGTCAGTGGCAGAGGAATATGTTGCCTCATTTGGTCACAGTGTACCTACCTCCCTGTGGACAAAGGACAAACAACAGTATCTCATGGATTTCTTTTCTCTATTTAAAGGTTCTATTTATTTTTATGTGCATTGGTGTTTTGCCTGCGTGTATGTCTGTGTGAGGGCACCACACAGTGACTTCCAGTTCACTGGAACTGGAATCACAGACCGTTGTGAGCGGCCATGTGGGTGCTGGGAATTGACCGGGGTCCCCTGGAAGCGCATCCAGCGCTCTTAACCTCTGAGCCATCTCTACCCCCCACCTCATGGGTTTCATAACTCCTTTTTCCTTGTTTTTTTCTGAAGTGAGGTCCCACTATATGGCCCAGGTTGGCTTTAGATAGCTTTGAACCTTGGATCTTCCTGACCAACCAACGGATTGCAGCGAGCCTGACCCCGCCCAGTCCTATGTGTTCCAGGGCATTGAACCCAGAGCTTCATGCAAGCCTGGGGAGCATGCTGCCAGCTGAGCTTTATTCCAAGTCAGCACTCCCACCCTCCCACCCACACCCCACACGAACACCCCCACACCCTCACACCCCCACACCCCCATACCGCCACACCCCCCACCCACACCCCCATACCGCCACACCCCACATGAACACCCCCACACCCTCATACTGCCACCACCACACCCCCATACCGCCACACCCCCACACCCCCACACCCCCATACTGCCACACCCCCCCCACCCCCACACCCCCATACCGCCACACCCCCCCCACCCACACCCCCATACCGCCACACCCCCACATCCCACACCCCCATACTGCCACACCCCCACACGAACACCCCACACCCCTATATACCCATACTGCCACATCCCCACACCCCCATACGAACACCCCACACCACCACACCCCCATACCCTCATACTGCCACACGAACACACACACACACCCTTTACCCATGCTTCACTTCTCCCCCCTTCTCCACCCCGACTGCCCCCTCCCCCCCTTCCCCACCCCCGACTCCCCCACCCACACAGAGCTATGGATTTAAACGATCCTCCCGTCTCAGCTTTTCCGTAGCTAGGACTGTAGGTGTATGCCACACCTGAATTGATTGGTTTTTATTTTCAAATCTTCTGCAGAGTTTTATGTCTATGGGGAACATATTAGAGAAAAATTCAAGTTACGCTTTTGGCCCAGTGAGATGGCTTTGCAGGTAAAGGTACTTGCTGGCTAACAGCCTGAGTTCAGTCAGAGAGACAAAGAAGTCCTCAGGGCCTCAGGCAGGGTTATCTTCCTTTTTTCTTTTTTCTTTTTTCTTTTTTCTTTTTTCTTTTGTCTTTTCCTTTTTCTTTTCTTTTCTTTCTTTCTTTCTTTCTTTCTTTCTTTCTTTCTTTCTTTCTTTTTCTTTCGATTTGGTTTTTTCAAGACAGGGTTTCTCTGTGTAGCCCCGGCTGTCCTGGAACTCACTCTGTAGACCAGACCAGGCTGGCCTCAAACTCAGAAATCCGCCTGCCTCTGCCTCCCAGAGTGCTAGGATTACAGGCGTGCGCCACCACTGCCCGGCTCAGGGTTATCTTTCATAAGGTGCCCACATACTCATACATAATAAAGAAGCAAATAAATAAATGGAATACAAAAATTTAAATAAAAAAACAAAAACAAAATGTGGGATTTCATTCTTCTGCCTGCTTGCCTGTAAAGAAGTGCCCTTAATTTTTTTTGCCACCAGGAATTGTTAGTATGGATTTGAGATGTTGTGTATCTCTGGCCTCCCTGGGTACCGGGCATACATACAGGCAAAAAACCAAAAACAACACACCACACAAACACACACGCACATGCATGTACATACACACCACAATATACACAGGGGTGCACACACACACACACACACACACACAGCCACTCATGAGCCAGTAGGGAGCATCCAGATTCAGATCACAACTGTCTCAAGGCAGTGCCGGATGAACAATCCTAAAGCGAAGACTCCCCCATGCCTCCTCCTCCTCTCAGGAACCTCCAACTTCAGTGCTGACTGCAGCAGGCTTCCGAGTGCTTCCTAGACACTGGGTCATTGGGACTGGCGTATTGATTTAGAGCCAGAGGTCCTGGTGTTTCACTTCCCAGTATGTGAACTCGAGGAAGTTCCTTATCTTCCTGTGCCCATTTCCTTCTCATGATAAATGGCAAATATCCTTCCTCAAAGGGCAGGATAATCATCGCGTGCACGAGTGTCTGCAGGGTAAAGGGTTCCCAGACAAATGGTAGCAGTCCTACGATCCTCCCTCTATCACTGGAAACCTTAGGGGGGGGGGGGCCTTGTGAGGCTTAACCCTGCAACCAAGTTTCCGTTTTTATTATCTTTTGAAATTGCTACTTAGAGGTTTTGAGAGATGTGTTAGCTGTTGGGAACACTATTGTTCTTACAAAGGGCTCAGTTTGGGATTTCAACACTGACAGGGCAGCGCATAACCATCTGTAACTCCAGTTCCAGGGGGAGCCAACACTATCTGACCTTGTGTGGTGCACATGGGCACGTGCAGGCAGAACACGCATACATATAACATCTTAAGGATGTTTGTTGTTTTGTTTTGTTTTTGTTTTTCGAGACAGGGTTTCTCTGTGTAGCCCTAGCTGTCCTGGAACTCACTCTGTAGACCAGGCTGGCCTGGAACTCAGAAATCCACCTGCCTCTGCCTCCCAGTGTGCTGGGATTAAAGGCGTGAGCACCACTGCCCGGCTTAAAGATGTTTTTAATTCTTAGTTTTTTATTTAGTGTGTGTGTGTGTGTGTGTGTGTGTGTGTGTGTGAGAGAGAGAGAGAGAGAGAGAAAACACGTGTCATCATGCCATATGTAGAAGTTGGAGAGCAGCAACTTTTGGAATTTGATTTTCTTCTTCCACTGTGGACTGCTGGGATTGAATTTAGGTTACTAAATGTCCACCAGAAGAACTCGCTTTTCTTTTTAAAATGGTTTTAAAAAAGAAAGGAGAAGAGAAAGAAAAGGGCTAGGGAGGAGCTCAGCTGTCAAGAGCTCTCGCTGGAGGGCGGGAGAACCTGAGTGCAGTTTCAAGTCTACCTGCTTACAACCATCGGTAGCTCTAGCTCCCTCTGCTGGACTCTGTGGGGACCTGCATGCACATGAGCACATACCTATATGTAAACACATATGAGCAGGAGAGTCCAGGAGAGTCAGAAAAACCCTGTCTCAAAAACAAAACAAACAAAACAAAACAAAAAATCAGTCAGACAGACAGACTATCAAGAACATTAGTTGCACACTATGAGCTCTTCAGTGAAAGCAGAGGCTCTTTAGAAGTTTCTACGGAATTTAATACTGTCTCCCTCTCTTTTTGGAAGTCTTTACTGTGAAGAGGACACTGAGACACAGAAGCAAAGGGAAAGGGGAGGAAAGACTGCAGAGAGACACACAGGAAGGGCCCAGAAAGCCATCATTCCTCAGGAGAGTGTTTATCTGCCAAGCCATCTGGCCAGCCTTTCAGTTTCTATTTTTAGGAAATGCTTGTGTCAGCTGGGTGCAGATGCACAAGCCCCTAATCCTAGTACTTGGGGAGCTGGGGCAGAAGAATTACGAGTTCAAGACAAGGCTAAGTTACTAAATGAGACCCTGTTGCAAAACAAAGAGGTGATCCAACAATCCATGATAGGGTCAAAAACCGGAATGTCACTTTTGTTTTACTTTATCTTTCTTTGCTGCTTTTTTTTTTTAAAGAGCTATTTTATGTGTGTATATGTTTTGTCTGAATGTCTGTGTGTGCACCTCGTGTGTGCCTGGTGCCTGAGGTCAGAGGCCATCAGAGCCTTTGGATTTGGAGTTATAGGTGGTTATCAACTGGCATGTGGCTGCTGGGAACTGATTCTCTGCAAGAGCAAGGGCTTGGGAGCTGGAGAGATGGCTCAGCGGTTAAGAGCACCGACGGCTCTTCTGAAGGTCCTGAGTTCAATCCCAGCACCCACATGGTGGCCATCTGTAAAGAGATCTGACGCCCTCTTGTGGTGTGTCGGAAGACAGCAACAGTGTACTTACATATAATAAATAAATAAATAAATCTTAAAAAAGAACAAGTGCTCTTAACCACTGAGCCATCTCTGCAGCTCCCCAAACACCAAACTTAAATGCTTTTGTTTTTTTTTTCCAGAGTTGATCCTTCCTCATCTAAGACACTGAAGAGAGAGTATAAGGGGAGGCATAATGGAGGTGGTATTACCAGAGTGTGTTTTCTTTTGGATTTAAGCTGCCTCCCCACAGAGGAGTGCCAGTTTCTAGGGAGGTGTAGAATGTTTATGGCTGGTGGAGACCCTGGGTGAGACCCGATGGACTAACTCACCTACCAACTCCTTGTCTAATGGCCACACTTACCTTTGCCACTTCTGCTTGTTGCTTTGTCGTCTCTTGACCTAACCTCAACACAGTCTCCCAAGTTACTGTCCCTATGTTTTAGATTCGCTTACTCAAGTCTATTTTGGGATACGTGCTTCCTGCTCCAGAGCTCTGTCTCACCCACGCTCCAGGGCCCCTGGAGTTACATCATCTCTCATGAAATCTTCTGAGAACATCACCTTTACATGGCTAACTTTCTCTTGTCGCTTGGTTAGAGACAATCCTGTTCCAAGCTTGGGCATTCTGCTTTCTCAACAGCATTTTCATAGCAACCCTTCCTGTCCAGTCAGGGTGCTTTATAGCTGTGCCTCGCAATACCTCTGACTGACAAGGCCTTTTCACTACCAGAACCACCTGCTGCCCCGATTCCCAGAGGCCTCTCTCTTTCCACCTGGCCTCTGCACTGCCCTCTGGTTGACACAGTTTGGGGTTTGCTGCTGGCCAAGAACTGGGAGGGCCTGCCCCCCCTCCCGCCGTTGTCTGTCTGGGGTGTTGGGTGATCTGGAAATAGCCTTGGGGGAGGGGCCTGGCTGAGGCTGGTGTTGAAGTGCAGTCCATGCTTCTAACACCTGGTTCTCACCAGTCAGTGGACACAAGCATCCTTGCAGAGTCCTCCATGCAAGGCTAGGGAATGTATTCACTTCTGGGATAGTGAACACACTACTATGCAAACCTAATTTTCTTTTTCTTTTTATCCTTCCTTCCTTCCTTCCTTCCTTCCTTCCTTCCTTCCTTCCTTCCTTCCTTCCTTCCTTCCTTCCTTCCTCCCTCTCTCTCTCTCTCTCTCTCTCTCTCTCTCTCTGTCTTTCTGTTTTGAGACAGGGTTTCTCTGTGTAGCCCTGGCTGTCCTAGAACTCACTATATAGACCCAGCTGGCTTCTAACTCAGCGATACACCTGCCTCTGTCTCCTGAGTGCTGGGATTAAAGGCGTATGTGTCACCACACCGAGCACAAGCCTGGGGGGTCTATACTTGCCTTAATGGATTCCTCAAAGGAGGGCTCAGGAATTGCTCATGGCCTGGAGGTGGGCCAGTAGACCACTTATGCAGAGGTCTCCAAAGGATGAAAAGAGTTTGGTCATCAGGATTAAGGTCAGCAAATGGGAAGGGTTATGCTAAGCACCCAGGGGTGCAGAAGTAGGAGGTGGAGCTGAGGGGGACCAGGTGCACACTGGCTTTCACAGAAGTCACCTTCCTCCCTGAGAGGGGATAGACAGCTGGTTAGTCTGATCATGCTGCCTGTCCCTGAGTCAGCTCCCTGTAGGTCTTGCCAAAGGACAGGGACAGGCTGGCTGCTTTGACTGTGGTGGAATGGGCTTGCGGATTCTCATTCCTAAGACAGTCTGAGACTTTGGCCTCCTGCCGATTAGTTCTGTGAGGCCCTCATCTTATTGTAGGGTTGTATACTGCTCCTTTTGTTGACTGTCAGACGAGGCAAGGGCTCTTCCATGGACTCAGCCTCCCAGGCTAGGGAGAAGTGAAATATTCACCCAAAACATCCTGAGGGCAGGCAAGGTACCAGCTGCCTGGCACTGCGAGATGGGCACTTGGCAGTTGGATGTGAAGCCATTCTCAAGACAAGAATCGAGCATCCTTTCTCTGCACAAGCAGTCAAGGTCCACACATCCTTGCAAACCAGGAGATGGGTTCATCTCATGACTCTAAAAGCCCCCCAGAAATGTCCTGGGGGAAGATGCAGAAGGAAGTATATCGCCAATGGTTAGAGACACGGACACCTGCGCTGGGAGTGCAACTCAGTGGGCTAGTGCTTGCTTAATTCACACAGCTTCTAAGTTTGCTCCTCAGTACCACACCAGAGTGGTGTGTATGTGTCAATAATGGATGTACATAACCTAGTCCTAGTACAAGGCAGGGGCAGGGGCAGGGGCGGGGGGTGCGGGGGGGGGGGGGGCGCGGGAGGCGGAAGCAGGAGGAGCATGGCAAGCCTGAGGTTAGCCAAGCCTGGGCTACATAGTGTGATATAATGTCAAAAACGGGAATAGGGGCTAGCGGCTAAAATCACTTGCTCTTGCAGAGGACCTGGCTTTAGTTCCCAGCTCCCACACAGTGGCTTGTAACCATCAGGAACTCAATTCCACAGGGTCCAATGCTTTCTGCTTTTGACCTCTGTGGGCAATCAGGAATACACATAGTACACACACACACACACACACACACACACACACACACACGGAAATAAAATAAATATATCTAAAAACGCGGCTTGAAGCCAGGCAGTGGTGGCGCACGCCTTTAATCCCAGTACTCGGGAGGCAGAGGCAGGCGGATTTCTGAGTTTGAGGCCAGCCTGGTCTACAGAGTGAGTTCCAGGACAGCTAGGGCTACACAAAGAGACCCTGTCTCAAAAAACAAAAAACCCAGAAACCAAAAACAAACAAAAAACCCAAACCAAAAAACCCCACAAAAACCCCAAACAAACTAATGTACATGATGCAGGATGTTCAACAGCCATTGTAGTTCTTTCCTATGGGGAAGGGAAGAGTTTAGTGAGGCCCTTTGCAGTTCTCCATAATCTAGGGAGAACCTGCCCTTTGGGTCCTAAGGATTTGGGAGGGGTAGGTAGGTTTTCTGTTGTTTTTTGAGACAGGGTTTTTCTGTGTAGCCCTGGATGTCCTAGAACTCCTGCAGAGCAGGCTGGCCTCGAACTTGGGTATCTATCTGCCTGCAGAGTGCTGGGATGAAAGTCTTGAGTCACCACTACCCATCTTGGATCCCAAGGATTTTCTTTCTTTCTTTCTTTCTTTCTTTCTTTCTTTCTTTCTTTCTTTCTTTCTTTCTTCTTTCTTTCTTTCTTTCTCTCTTTCTTTTTTTTTTTTTTTTTTTTTTTTGGTTTTTCTGTTGTTGAGACAGGGTTTCTCTGTGTAGCCCTGACTATGCTGTAATTCACTCTGTAGATCAGACTGGCTTCCAAGTCAGAGATCTGCCTATTTCCCTCTCAAGTGCTGGGATTGAAGGCAAACAACCACACCCCGGCAGGACTGTTTGTCTGTGATCTTCCCCTCACTGGGCTTTTAAATAACTGGTGCTCTTCCAGAGGACTTGGGTTCTCTTCCCAGCACCAACATAGCAGCTCACAACCTACAACTGTCTGTAAGTCTAGTTCCAGGGAACCTGGCACCCTCTTCTGGCTTCTGCCAGTACTACATGCACATGGTATATACACACACACACAGACACACACACACAGACACACACACACACACAGCTAAAACAGCCATACATCAAAAATAAATAAAGTAAAAACAAAAACAACAAAAAACCAGGGCGGTGAAATGGCTTGGCAGGCAAAGCGGCTAGCCCTTGAGTCTGGCAACCTAACTTCTGTTCCCTGGACCCACATGGTGGGAAACTTCTCCCAAGTTATCTTCTGACTTCCACACTTACCCCAAGGCTCATACATACTCATAATTACATCCAAAAGGATTAAAACGTAATAAAAACTTTATATACATGAAGACCTGTTGAGAACAGAAACGGACCCAGTTTTGACTCTGCTAGTCTGGACATTGGACTCAATCTCCTGATGTCCGTAGACTCCAGTCAAAGCTCTCCGGGACTGGCTCTTCAGTACTGGCCAGAGCTGGAAGGCATATAGGCTGACTTCCCTGGTTAGGGGCTAGAGGTAGGTAAGTGTGGTGGCCCCAGGCATGCTGTTGCAAACAGGACACTCCAGTGTGCAAATATGCCTGTGGAGGGTTGTTCATGTGATACAGTGTGGAGGAACTGAGGCCAGAGGAGGCTGGACAGAGAAAAAGATCTTATCTGTAGTTCCTTTTATTCTGGAAAGGAATTCCAGCAGGGTCAAGAGCCATCTGTGTCCTCCAGAAATAGGCCAAAGGCAAAGCTGGAGGCGGCTTTCTGCCCAGAGTGGAAGATGCTGGAGTGCAGAGGGAAACTGGCAGTGATGCAGAAATAGTCACCTCCACCCGCTGCTCCCAAGCGTGAATTCAGAGACCAGTGGGTGGCTTGATTTACATCCAGTGCTTTATTAAAGATAAATACTCTCGGAGAAGACGTAAACCCACCCCAAGCCAACAGACAGTGCATGTGTATGCAAGTGATTTGTGAGGTCCCTGATCTGTGTTCTGAGGGGTAGTCAGCCAGGCAGGGCCTGGGCTGACCAATAAGGCAGATGAGGGTCCCTGTCCTGGGGACTCACTGCTCCTGGGTGCCCCAGGAGATGTAGTCTGACCGTGTGGCCGCATGGTACTCGTCAATCAGCTGCTGCACAATCTCCCTGGAGGTGTCCATCTCGTCAAAGTTGTCCTTGAAGATGTCCTCCTTGCGGAACTGCTCCATGAAGGCCTCCCGCTTCCGCAGCTTGTCAAACTGGCGGCAGGTTCGTTCAAAGAGCTAAGGGCACAGAGGGAGAGCGGGGGTGGGGGGCGGGGTCACAAGGAAATCAAGAAACAGACCACTCCAGAGAGCCAGGGAACCAAGGGATGGTTGGTTAGTGTACTGGCTGGTTTTGAGTGTCAACTTGACACAGGCTGGAGTTATCACAGAGAAAGGAGTTTCAGTTGGGGAAGTGCCTCCATGAGATCCAACTGTGAGGCATTTTCTCAATTAGTGATCAGGGGGGAGGGCCCCTTGTGGGTGGTACCATCTCTGGTCTGTATTCTTGGGTTCTATAAGAGAGCAGGCTGAGCAAGCCAGGGGAAGCAAGCCAGTAAGGAACATCCCTCCATGGCCTCTGCATCAGCTCCTGCTTCCTGACCTGCTTGAGTTCCAGTCCTGACTTCCTTTAGTGATGAACTGCAATGTGGAAGTGTAAGCTCAATAAACCCTTTCCTCCCCAACTTGTTTCTTGGTCATGATGTTTGTGCAGGAATAGAAACCCTGACTAAGACAAATTGGTACCAGCGTAGTGGGGTATTCCTGTGACAACTTGACCATGTTTTGGGGAGGATTGTGGAAGGATTTTGGAACTTTGAGCTAGAAAAGCTGTGGAAAGTTCTGTAGGAGCTTGGAAGACAATATTACAAACAGTGCAGAAGATGGAGGCCTGGCTTGTGAAATTTCAGAGGGAAGATTAAAGACTCTAAAAGTGGCCATGTTTTGATTGTGAAGATTCTGTGGTTTTGGTTAGCTGGGGCTGAAGAATCAGCTGTAAGTAACAAGATACCAGAACCACTAAAGCAAACCTTTGTGTTACTGGGACTATTGATGCTGGTTAGCTGGAGCTAAGAAATGAGCGGTGATTAAGAAGAGACCAGCATCACTGAGATGAAATCCTCTTGGAAGTGTTTTCTGAGAGCACAGAGTGTGTTCCAGAGATAGCCACAGTTGTATTTTGTGCTGTGGCTGGATTTGGTACTGTGTAAGAGTCACCTAGACGGTACTGGTTTTGAAGGCATGAAGGGGTCATGAAGAGCAGCTGAGGCTCTTGGCACAGTGAGAGGCCACAGAAGGCCATTGGTGAAGGTGCAGCCTCAGTTGCAATTGATGGCCCAAGACTTGAAGGGGTCATGCATAGGAGCAGAGGCTTGTCACCATGAAGAGAGCCTATGAGAGGCTATTGGTGAAGCCTAATTACAGTGGAAAATAGTGGAGTTTTGGAGATGCCAGTACCATGTGACGACCACCAAGAACAGCAGCAACAGTGGCGTACAGGCAGCTGGAGCCTAGAGGACAAACTGTGTGCTACAAAGGGCAGGACTGAAGAAGTGACCCAAGCCCTTGGAGGAGCCCCGAAGATCGTGAGTTAGATCCCAGACATTGAACCATTGGAGTTTTGAGTTTCGCTTTTGGTTGTTCCTGTGCCCTGATGTTTCCCTCTTGAAGGAAGAAAGTATTTTAGTGGAGCCCATAGTTAGAGACTTTGAATTTTTAAAAGATTTTGAATTTTAAAGATATTGGACATTTGTCAATTGTACTGGCTGGTTTTGAGTGTCAACTTGACACAGGCTGGAGTTATCACAGAGAAAGGAGTTTCAGTTGGGGAAGTGCCTCCATGAGATCCAACTGTGAGGCATTTTCTCAATTAGTGATCAGGGGGGAGGGCCCCTTGTGGGTGGTACCATCTCTGGTCTGTATTCTTGGGTTCTATAAGAGAGCAGGCTGAGCAAGCCAGGGGAAGCAAGCCAGTAAGAAACATCTCTCCATGGCCTCTGCATCAGCTCCTGCTTCCTGACCTGCTTGAGTTCCAGTCCTGACTTCCTTTAGTGATGAGCTGCAACGTGGAAGTATAAGCTGAATAAACCCTTTTCCTCCCCAACTTGTTTCTTGGTCATGATGTTTGTGCAGGAATAGAAACCCTGACTAAGATAGTTAGTCTCCAGTCAGAGGCTAGGCAGGAGTGGGAGAGGAAGGAACGGAGATGGTGGGTAATGCCCAGCAGCTCATAGTGGGAGAGTGGAGAGCTTCAGAATGGCCTCCAGCAGGACACAGAGTAGGGGAAGCTGCCGATGGCAGGGAGCAGAGCAGAGTGGCCAAAGACCAGGAGCTCGGGGTGTGGCTCAGAGCAGGAAGAGCTGCCTACCATTCCAGAGGCCCTGGGTTCGAGTCCCAGGAACACAAAGATAACAGGAGACTCTGCTCACCGAGGAGATACTGGTGTGGTTGGCCATCATGAGTCCGCTGACCCGGTGGGCTGAGGGCAGGTAGGGAGACTTCCTGGACAGGGCCACCTGGATGCTGGCTGGGCCCCAGGGGATGAAGTTGGCCAATTTCCTTTCCCGGATCCTCTGCAGGCTCTTGTGGACCTGGGGTGGGCAGAGAGGTGGTAGGTAGTTGTTGCTTCTCTGCCCTGTGGGCCCGAGGGTAGGGTGTAGGAGCCTCCCTTACCTGGGTGGGGTCCACCTCTCCCTGGATGATGTTGAGGATGGCGATGTAGCAGTGGGTGGTCTGACGATCCCGGCCTGTGGACACCATCACGTTCTTGGGCTGCAGCAGGCGCCTCATGACATCCAGGACCGTTGTCTTCCTCACACTGGCCACCTGAGGGAATAGGGACCAGGTGAGCAGTCAGGGGGCAACCCAGAGATGCACGGAGAGAGAAGAGCGACTCTGTCACCATCAGCAGGCAGGTGGCATGGACTCTGGGGACTGTCTTTAGAGCAGGTCTGGGCTGAGTCTCTGTCATGGGATTAGGGTCATGGCTCTCGGGTCACCAATGCCATGCCCTTGAGCAGTGAGCAGCAACAGATCCCAGTAGGCACTGCTCCTGCAGGAGCCAAAGGTAGCAGAAAGCAGAGACAGGGCCACAGGCTGGTGGCAGAGTCCGTCCCTGAGGACAGAACCTGGGGACGGGAGGAGGGAGCAAAGCTGCAGAGAGCAGCTCCTGGAAGAAAAGGGACCCTGAGGGAGCGCTTACTGACTGGTCCGTGGTCAGGGGGGTATAGCCAGTCATGAGGAAGTGGAGCCGGGGGGTGGGAATGAGCGAGGCGATGAGGCCGATGAGGTCATTGTTCATGTATCCAGGGTAGCGCAGGGTGGTGGTGCTGGCTGACATGATGGTGGACACCTGGGAACAGACACTGCGTTATGGGACTTGATGGAGGTGGAACGCCCCTCCTCTGACGACCCCCTCCCAGAGAGAGAGGGCTTGCATTCCACAAGTGGGACTCACCAGCTGGTTGATCTGGGAGAAGGATGGGTTCTGGATGTGCAGGCGGTCTGTGGCGATCAGGTTCAGGGCCGTGTTGTCCAGCACCACCTAGAAGGGAGAGCAAAGCGTTGAAGATTAATGAAGACAAGAACATCGGGAGCTTGGTCTGAGTCTCGCCTTGAGCCTAACGGGTGCAAACACTCACGCCAAAGGGCCTTTCTCAAGCTTATGGCACAAGAGAGCTCAGAATGAAGATGGCTGGGGGTGGGGTGGGAGAAGGGAGCAGGACCAAGAATTCAGGCCTCACCACACAGTCCGCATTCTGGGTCAGCCTCTTTAGCGTGAGGAGCGAGTTGTAGGGCTGGACCACCACATCACTCATCTCGTCCTGGTTGGGGAACACGGAGTATGTCTGCACCAGTTTCTTGGGGTACCTGGTGGGGTTGGGAGAAGAGGGCAACAGATTAGAGATTTGGTGAACGGAGCATTTGTCCGCGAATAGGAAAAGTAGAGTCGGGCCAAAAGCAGTAGAACAGGAGGATGTAGTTTTTGAAAGGATAAATCCTAAAAGGGCAAGGGAAGAGACACTGTAAAATCCTAGGTTCCAAACCCGGACACATTCCTTGGTCGTTCAAAGCAGGGCCTACATCCTGGGCTCTGAGCTCTGCGAGTAGTATTAAGTTTCTCCCTTGTACCTCAGTTTCCTCACAGTCGGAGGGAATAGAAGGGCTACAGTGCGCAGGGAGCTATGTCTGCTGGGCCCCAAGTGCCTTAGGAAACAGAGAAAGGACCCATCTTCACCCAGTCCCACGAACACAGGCTTACCTGTCATTTAGCCGTTCCAAGAGGTAGGAGCCCAAGCCAGAGCCTGTCCCCCCGGCAATGGAGTGACACAGCACAAATCCCTGGGTAAGAAAGGGGCTAGAAGCGTTTCGGTGTCTGGTGACAGGATTTAGTCTAAAAAGTTTAAGCTTGTTTTTTATTTTACGTGCCTGCCTGCATGCATGTACATGCCTATGTACACACATATGTGTGCATACATGTGTGTGCCTGGTGCCTGTGGAGGTCAGAAGAGGGTATCAGATGTTCTGGAACTGGAGTTAGAGATGACTGTGAACCACCATGCTGGGTGCTGGGAACCACACCCAGATGCTGTACCAGAGGAGGAAGTGCTCTGAGCCACACCAGCCATCTCTCCAGTCCCGACATCCAACTACACACATCCCACAATGTCTTGGGCGCTTGTCTTCCCAAGTCCCCTCATTGCCTAGGAGACTCTGCCCTCTCTTCAATAAGGCTCAGTGGCTTCTGTCCAACCCAAAGGATAAATGAGTTGATCTTGTACCGAATAGGTAGCTTTAAAAAAATTATTATAATTTGTGTGTGCGCGTGTGCAGGGTTATGTATGTGAGAGTACACTGAAGCTGTCTTCAGACACACCAGAAGAGGGCGTCAGATCCCATTACAGATGGTCGTGAGCCACCCTGTGGTTGCTGGGAGTTGAACTCTGGACCTCTGGAAGAGCAGTCAGTGCTCTTACCTGTTGAGCCATCTCTCCAGCCCCAGTTCTCTCTATCACGGGCTGTTAAGCTTGAACACAAGCATCATCACCTGCTCAGTCATTTCAATGGCCCCTAACAGGGGATTTCTAAAGGGCACTGCCAAGTCTCCACATGTCCAGCTCCACTGACATTCCTGGGACACTCACCTCTAGACTGTCACTGCCGTCTGCCTCCCGATCTATGATGTCAAAAATGTCCTCATGGATTTTTTCTCCCTGGACAGATGTGGAGAAGGGTGAGGTGGGACACAACAAGGGACAGGAAATGACTTCAAAGTAGCCACCCATGCATATGTCTATGCATATGAGCACTCTACATGTATGCCTGCATGACTCAGAAGAGGCCATCAGGTCCCATGACAGATGGTTGTGAGCCACCATGTGGTTGCTGGGACTTGAACTCAAAACCTCTGTGCTCTTAACTGCTGAGCCATCTCTCCAGCTCTCCACCCTTGATTCTTTTTTTTTTTTGGTTTTTTTGGATTTGGTTTTTTCGAGACAGGGTTTCTCTGTATAGCCCTGGCTGTCCTGGAACTCACTCTGTAGACTAGGCTGGCCTCGAACTCAGAAATCCGCCTGCCTCTGCCTCCCAGAGTGCTGGGATTACAGGCGTGCGCCACCACCGCCCGGCTTTCCACCCTTGATTCTTATATGCATCATGGCTGCCTTGCTTTGCACTGAGAGGTACAACATTGGTTACAAGCAAGAACAACCAATCAAGATGATCTGTTCACATATAGCTTTGAATCACTGGAGTCCAGGACCTTGCTTATGCTAAGAAGGGCTCTACATTTTATTTTATTTTACTTTTTTTGAGACAGGGCTTCATATAGCAAAGGCTGGCATCAATTTCCCTTTAGCTGAGGATAACCCTGACATCCTGTATTTTGCGTCTATCTCCAGTATAAACTGTTCTGCCCAGTTTTATGCAGTGTTAAGGACTGAAGTCAAAGCTTCATACATACTAGACCAGTATTCTCCCAACTGAGCCACATGTACAGTCACCTCTACCATTATAGCATATGTCTACCTCGTTATGTGACTTCAGGAAGATTTATCTATCTGTTTCCTAACTGAAAGTAAAACACAGGCCCATGCTCCACTATTTAATATTCACGGGGCCAGATATTGTTAGAAATCAAAATACTTCAGGTTCTTAAAAGTAGTTTTGTGTATACAAATATAAATTGCATATTAGCTGGGCAGTGGTGGTGCACGCCTTTAATCTCAGCATTTGGGAGGCAGAGGCAGGTGGGTGTCTGTGTATTTGAGGCTAGCCTGGTCTATACAGTGAGTTCCAGGACAGGCAGGGCTACACAGAGAAACTTTCTCAAAATAAATAAATATATTCATATTTAACAAAAAGGTCACATCAAGGCTGGGGATGTACAGCTCAGCAGTCTGTTTGTCTAGTATGTGATGTTTAACACATCCCTAGAACCTGCAAAATAAATAATACTAATAACAACCGTGGAGGACAGAGGTGTGTTATCAGAGTGAGGACAATAAGTTGACTAGAAACATCAACATAGCCTTCTCCATTGAGCTTTGGTTTTACCTAGCCAAGCTTGAAATATCTTTGGTTTCAGAGTTTTATTTTGAGTCTGAAAGGGTAGATGAAAGATCATAAACCCATTGTACCTATACTTCTAGGGTTAGTCTGAGGTTTACCAAGCTAACATATAAAGTATTTAAAAGGCCTGC
Source organism: Apodemus sylvaticus (assembly GCF_947179515.1). Taxonomy (NCBI): domain Eukaryota; kingdom Metazoa; phylum Chordata; class Mammalia; order Rodentia; family Muridae; genus Apodemus; species Apodemus sylvaticus. The sequence continues at coordinate 21,864,399 of NC_067481.1, forward strand.
AACAAAGCACTAGCTAGACAGAGCTAACATAAAGTATTTAAAAGACTTGCAACAAAGCACTAGCTAGGATGGGTTCTTAGCGTTCCAGTTAGCTCCTGGAGCCGTGGCTATCCCGTTCTGCACTCACACATCTCTGACCTAGTTTCATCTGTAGGAAAATCACAGGGCTCATGCCCACCCACGGAGCTGAGAGCCCTGCAGCGGAACAGCAAATGACCTGGGAGAATCCGCTGGCCCAGTTGTTGCCAGCCCCTCCTCCGTGCTCAGACAGGTAGATGTTCTCCGGGTTGTAGAGCTTGGCATAGGAGGAGTTGAGGATGGAATGGATCACCCGGGGCTCCAGGTCCAGCAGCACAGCCCGGGGGATGTAATGCTCATCATCTGCCTGTCAAAGGGAAACCAGGATAGGCCCAATGAGCTAGGACCACAATGAGTCAAGTCCTGAATCCTCCCAAGTCTGGCTCCTGCAGGCCCTCCCTCAAGACAGCTCTTCTGTTCCCATCTGCCCAGTGAGATTCCCAGCAGGTCCCTGCTAGTCCTTTCAGGTTCCCAGGGTTCTCCTGGTCAAGTCAGTGGGGTTGGGGCGGCACCTGGTAGAAAAAGACGTCCTTGCGATCAGTGCCCTCGGTGGCGAACTCCTCTACGATGCCTTCAGGACTGATGCCATGCTCAGCACACAGCTGTTTCCAGAACTCGAACCCAACTGAGAGGGAGGCGGGAGAAGAAGAAAAAGGATACGTGGGTCTGGGTAGGTTCCAAATAGCCAGTGGGACATTGAACGCCCTGGATCTAGGGATCTAGATTAGCCTTGGGACGCCTTAGTGTCTAGGCCGGCGACTGGACAGGGGAGGGTCCACTGGCTTCGGATAGTTGGGTACAGGGCTGGGGATCGCCTTTGTGGGGGAGAACCAGGATTCTGGGGACAGACCGAATCTATGACCTTATTGTGAGGGCCTATTGGACCTAAGGAACCTGGCAGGCAGAGGGTCTGGAGGTTCGCTCACTCTGATTGCCGCATTGGCCCAACTGTAGGGTGATGATTTCTCTCGGCATCGCTCCTCAGACATCGGCGTTGCAGTCTCTCCCGCCAGCAGCGCCGCCGACCGCTTGCCCGCTCGCCCGCAAGACGCAGGCGCTAGACAATCTGCTCCACCCCTGATCTTTCTGCGCTCCAATGGGAGCTAAGCTCTGCAGATGGAATTTCCTCCTCCATTGGGCTTCAGTGGTGCAGGTTGCGCGTGCGCGACTCCGAATTGCGCCCTGCGCGGGAACGTATTTTGACGCAGCGTTCTCTTCCGTCTAGGGAATGCGCCCAGGAGCTTATGCGCATGCGCGCGTGGGATGAACCGGCTTACCCAGTCCCCCCGCCCTCACCGCCTCTTCTCCGCCCCGCCGCAGCCAAATCGCGCTTCTGCGCAGTTGGTGTTATTGTGACTGCCGGGCCGTGGCCCCGGATGTTGTGGCTGCTGGAGGGGAGATGGAGGAGGCTGAAGGGGTGGCCGCGGCCCCGGGCCCAGCTTCGGGGTTGGCTTTCAGGGACCGCCGAGCTATGTCCGGCTCCTGGGAGCGCGACCAGCAGGTTGAGGCGGCGCAGCGGGCCCTGGTGGAGGTGCTGGGCCCTTACGAGCCTCTGCTGAGCCGGGTGCAGGCAGCCCTGGTGTGGGAGCGGCCGGCCAGGAGCGCCCTGTGGTGCCTGGGGCTGAACGCGGCGTTCTGGTGAGAGACCCGGACCCTCGCTCACCCTACTAGGCGGGAGTTCGTCAGCTCGCTCTGGGGGTCTATCACACCTTCCCTGCGCTGCCCTGTCTTCTTTCTCCGCTCAGATTGCTTCTCATACTTGCCTAATGATGCTTCACTTTCCCCTACATCCAGCCTGCCTCCAGGCTTTGGCACCCCGGGTGCTCGCAGGGCCTTCCCGGTCATCCCCGCCGTCCCCACGCCCCCACCTTCGCCCGGGACACTCTCCACGAGCTTTTGGTAACATCCCGTGTCGCTGCTCGCAGTAAGCCGGAGTGCCTCCTGTTAGCTAGAGAAAGTGATTTCACTTTGAGACCATTTCCTCCGTTTCCCTTGCGTGCCCCCAGTGTGGTGCTTCCCAGAGATTTTAACTTACGGTGGGAGGAGAGGCAGAAGGGCTTGAAAAGTGGCATATCCATGGGTGTGAGGAGGAAAACAAGCTTGAGCCGGTTATCATGGATTAGCATGTTAGATACTGTCTCACCCAGTCAAGTTGGTGAAGTCCATATGGAGTTTCAGCTTGAAAGAAAAGTAGAATTACAAAACAGTGACGGGATTTCATCTTTCAGATCCACTTAGGATTGCAGCTCATCTCCCAACAAATTAGAAAGCCCATAGCCAGTGGTTTGAAGTTCAAGGGGTTTGGGGTTGTCCGAGAGAGCCTTGAGTTCCTTTAGCTGGACAAGTGGCTTTATGTAAAAGTGTTGTGTTTCATTCCCTGGGAAAGCACCTAGGAGGAGTTTGGGCTTCATGGAGTCTACCAACCATGGTTTGGGTTTATTAATAACCATAAAACTGATCAAATTCCAAGGGAACTGACACATCACTGAGGCCTCTACTACCAGAAGAGATGAAACTATCTTGACTAAGCCTGAAACAACAAAAGTGGTGTGTGTATGTGTGTGTGTTTGAGTGTGTGTGTGTGTGTTGGGGTTCTGGAGCTTTATCCCGAAACCTTGTGTGTATTAGGCAAGGGCTCTAGCAGTGAAGCTACACTAAAGGCCACTATCATCTATTTTTGGTAATGCTTCTTTCTTGACCTCAGATACCAGCTTCCTCCCCATTGTTAGTATTTGTCCAGGCATAACCTCCAGGAAAAAGAAATCAATGTTTATTAAACCAGCTTTTAGAACGTGGGCTTCAGGTGGACATCATGGGCAGTTCTGACTGAACCTTTTTGTTTGTTTGTTTTGTTTTTGTTTTTGTTTTTTAATGAGTTATGGTTTCATTACATAGCCCTAGCAAGCCTAGAACTCTGTTTGTAGACCAGGCTGACCTCAAACTTAAGAGACCTACCTGCTTCTGTCTCTCAAGTGCTGGGATTTAAGGAGTTCGCCAGTATGTCTGGCTGATGAAACATGTTTTTAAAGATTTGTTTTTATTATTTTAATTGCCTGTGTGTGTGTGTGAGAGAGGGGGGGGGGAGAGAGAGAGAGGGAGAGAGAGTGAGTGTAGGGGTAGTGGTGACAGAGTATGTGTCTGAATTGCGGGTACTTGTGGAGGCTAGAGACATTAGATCCCCCTGGAGCTGGAGATAGGTGAGCTGCCCAGTGTGGGTGCTGGGACCTGAACTTCTTTGGAAGAGCCTTATGTGCTCTTAGCCACTGAGCCATCTCTCTCTGGAACACATTTTATAACTGCAACAGTATTTGCTGGTCCTCAACAGTGTATTCTTTTTTGGTTCCATATATCCACTCTACATAGAAGGCCTTGAACTTCTGATCTTCCTGCTCCCAGCTTGTGAAGATTGGGACTATTGACACTGGCCCCTGTGCTGTACCAACAATGTTTACTCAGGCTAAGTCTGTGTTTAGAATCTTTCTCAGACCCCTCTTGTGCTTTGGACCTTTTAAAAATTGGGACTGATGTTTCTCTCTGGCATTTCCTGGTAGTTTGCCTGCTGTGTAGCCACAGTACAGGAGGTGGGGAGAGATCTACCACAATGAGGGGTTTAGACTTACAGGACAGTTGAGCTTGTCCCTTACAGAGGGGGGACTCAGACCTTGTGAAGGGTACAGATAGAATGACGGTCCAAGGGGGTAAAATAGACATTGGCATTCATGGAATGGTTTTGGGCGAATGAGCTTCCTTTGAAGTTTGAGGATTAAATAAACATAGTTCTCTCATCAGTAGTGTCTGTGATGTTGACATTTCTTTCACTTAGGTAAGTAAAGAATGACTGTTTAGATTTCCAACGGTTTGAAGAAGCGCCACTAAGGTCAGAAACAACAAATCTGAAATGTGTCTCATTATTTATTAGGAATAATGATGCTTCAAAAGCCGAGGTGGATTTTGATGTGTCAGAAAATTAGTAGCACAAAAAAGTCTCCTGAGTGTTGGAGTCCACCTTAGGGTAATGGAGCTCACCTCCAAAACTGACCCCTGACCCAGCTCCTGTGTGCTGTCCTCTGACCCCTCCCTCCCTCCCTCCCTCCCTCCCTCCCTCTCTTTCTCTCTCTCTCTCTGAAAGAATTTTTTTTCAAGTCCTCTAAATTCAGGGCACATAGTGCTTTTAGTGTTGTGCATTCTCTGGTGTAGTTTTCCTTGTACCTCTGAATATGCCCTCTTACTTTTTAAACACAATAGGTTCATAACAGAAATCCATGTGGTAGGATGTCACCGTGTATTTCCAGGGTGTCCCTTCTCCGGTTCTAGAGAAATTAGGGTGATCTTGTCAAAAATCTTGTAACTCACATCACTTCTGGTCCCTGATCTGTTACTGTCTTTAGGACAATAATGGCCTCCCTTTAAAAGCTTACTTTTTCATTAATCTCCCCCATCTGCAGATGAATGATCCTAGGGGAGACCATGAAAGTCAGCAGGCATGCATCATGGAAGGATCAGGAAAGGACAGGTTCCAGGAACTTTGATCGGGCTGATAGGAGATAGGGAGCATGGGGGTAAAGGGGCCCTGGAGGTGCACAGGCGCCGGCCCTGCACAGAACAGCACAGAGCTCATAGGTGGTTATAGACTGTGTCGCGCCTTTCCAGCATTGTCCCTAGGATTCTAGGTGGTTTTTGGGGACATGAGCACAACCCACAGCTGATGCGCTGTTAATTCTTGGGAATTCACAGTCACCTATCTTACGGGTATTAACTCTTCTTTACTCAGAGGGGTCTGGGATTATGGACTGTGTTATTCGAATGAATTTTTAAAAATGTTTTTTTTCCCCAAACAAAATTAAAAGTGAGTTGAGAAGTGATTAAAGGTATACAGCAGTTCTTACTTACAAAGTTAGAATCTAACTAAGAACCAATAGGAAATGGGAGGGAGAGCGTGTTACCACCCCCACTCCCCATCCCCTTTATTTTCCCTAAGGACAGGATTTCTCTGTGTAGCCCTGGCTGTTCTGGAACTCTGGATCTATACACCAGGCTGGCCTTGAACTCAGAGACTCACTTGCCTCTTGTCTTCCAACTGCTGGGATTAAAGGAGTGCAGCACCACCCAGCCTCTTCTCTTCCTCCTCCTCCTCCTCCTCTTTAATGAGTTCTGGAGATGTTTAGAAAAGTAAACATTTTCAGATTTTAGTTTTCCTTTAAATGGCAAGGAAAACCCATTTCAATAGAGACATTTATTCTGCATGGAAAAGAAAAAACATTGTGGAACCAGAGTGCTGCAAGCCCCAGCACCCAGGAGGCAGACCTCTGTGGGATCAAGACTAGCTGGGACTACATGGACTGTCTCAAAAAGAAGGCAAACTTTGAAACTGATTGACAAGTGTTTCTGATGATCGGTTCTTTCTCCTTTTGGGAGTCTATTGCACTGGTAGGGAGAGCTCTCTTGTCTGGTTGGTAACCTAGCAGGCTGCTAATTATTTTGCCTCTCTTTGCCTTAAAGGTGGATTAGTCATTTGTTTGTTTTGATGCTGGGATTAAACCTATGGCTTCATAAATGCTAGGCAGACTCTTTATCTCTGAGCTCTGCAGCTAGCCTTGCATGAGTTTTGTCTGTAATTGTGAGGTTGGCGCTTTCTTTGTTTAAGGGGCGGGTGGGTCATTAGCAGCTAGCTGGTTTCACTTTTTTTTTCTTTTTTTTCTTTTTGTCTCCCCCCCCTCCCACCCCCTGCAAGCAGCAGCTATCATTATGTGATATAGATTGGGTTAATTTTTTTTTCTTTTCATTTACTGGCTCATTAACTAGGCAGTCACAGTGTTGCACAATAACAGGCTCCCTGTCCCTATAGAATAGGATGCTTTGTTCTGAAGTGCCACAGAGACAAGTGTGCTCTGTAATAACAAAGGAACCCAGAAATAGCATCTTCTTTGATAGATGTGTTGTCATTGTTTACGATTGTGTGTGTTACTGTGGATTGAACCCAGGGCCTCCTGTGTACTAGGCAAACTATTATAATTTACATAACAGACTCTGGCTTCTGTTACTACTGGAGATCCCTGCTGTAGTTTTTTTTGTTTTGTTTTGTTTTTTTTTGTTTTTTTTGTTTTTTTCCCAGAGAGGGTTTCTTTGTATAGCCCTGGCTGTCCTGGAACTCTCTCTGTAGACCAGGCTGGCCTCGAACTCAGAAATCCGCCTGCCTCTGCCGCCCAAGTGCTGGAATTACAGGCATGCGCCACCACCGCCCAGTCCCTGCTGTAGTTAACTCCTAGAAAACTACTCATTTCTAGGATTTCTCATGGTCTTTTTGAACACCAAATAGCTATTCCAAGGAATACATTTTATTTGGTGTGACAGTTTAATTGGATTTTAGCCCCTAACAAATAAAAGGACAGTTTACAAAAGGAAAATCCACATGGAGTGGTGCAAGCCCATAATCCAGGTGTGTGTGTGTGTGTGTCTGTGTGTGAGAGAGAGAGAGAGAGAGAGAGAGAGAGACAGACAGACAGACAGACAGACAGAAAGAGAAGAAGAGTTAAAGGTCATCCTCAGCTATCTAGTGAGTTTTAGGCCATCCTGGGCTACATGAGACTGTCTTGACACCTTCCTTTCCATAAAGGAAAAACAGTGGGTATGTAAAACTTTACTGTCACTGGTATTTTAAAAATTCAAGTGTAGTGGCTGAAGAGATGGCTCGGGTATCAAGAGCTTTTGTTTTTACAGAGGAACTAGGTTTGATTCCCAGCATCCACATGGTAGCTCACAGCATCTCCAGTCCTGGGGACCATCAGGCAGGCATGTAGTGCATGTGAATGCAGGTGCATGGTGCATGCATGCGGGTGAAACATTCATACACATAGGATAAATTAAGAAATAAATAGAAGTCAAGTTGTGTTACCAATTTCTGCTTACTAAGTTTTATTTTGAGACAGGGTCTCATTCAGTATGTAGCGACAGATGCCCTAGAACTCAGAGATTTGGTTTAGCTTCCTGAGTACTGATATCAAAGTTGTATACCACTCTGCCTGTGTATTAAGTTTTAAGAACTGATAATGTTTAATTCTTGGGAATATATGAGAAAACTGACATGATTGATAGAAGCCAACGTTGGATGGCTTTTCTAGAAAGTAGTCAGCACCTCTTCTGGGGACAGAGGGGACAGGGAGTGACTGATAATGGGGATTCGTTTATTGAGGTTGATAAATATTCCCTGAAGTTAGATAATGGTGACAGTTGTACAACTCTGAATATACTCCAAATCATTGAATCAGGCACTTTAAAAAAAGGGCAAATCTTATGGTGTTATAAAAAATAATGAATACTTCATGATCTAATGTTTTACTTATTTAATTACAGGTAAGGTCAGAGGTTTGTGTTTCATGTTGTGTAGTGCAGCTCCTCTTTCTTATTTTCTTTTTTTTATTCTTATATATATGTTCATATCGTGGGGAGGGGGAGAGAGAGAGAATGAATGAATGTAGACAGGCACCAGCCTGGTGTGTCTGTGCTGTCTGTCGGTCGGTCGGGTCCAAGGGTCAGTCAGGTCACCAGGCTCGCTTGGCATTTGCTTTTATTTTCTGAGCTGTTTCACTGGCCCAGTTTTGGGTTTTTTGTTTGTTGTTTGTTTTTGCTTGTTTCATTCATGTATGTTTTGCTTTTTGTTTTGAGGTGGGGTCTCCTGTAGCCCAGGCTGCCTTATGCAGCCAGGAATTACCTTGAACTCCTGATAGTTCTCCCCCACCTCCCTGGTGCTACCACTAAGCCCAGTTAGGACCTGGTACATGTGGCTCTAAGCCACATCCCCAACCTTAGGTTTTGTGTTTGGTTGGTTGGTTGTTTTTTTTTTTTTTTTTTGTGGTGGTGTTTTGTTTTTGTTGTCTTTCTGAGAGCTAGTTTCTCTGTGTAACACTGGTTGTCCTGCAATTCTGTAGTCCTGGCTGCCCTCGAACTCACAGAGATCCATCTGCTTCTGCTTCCTGAATGCTGAGGTTAAAGGTGTATGCAACCACTACTTGGTAAAAAAAAGTAGTAATCTATAATGTAATCATTTTTGTTTTTGTTTTTGGTTTTTTGGTTTTTTGGATTTGGTTTTTTCGAGACAGGGTTTCTTTGTATAGCTCTGGCTGTCCTGGAACTCACTCTGTACACCAGGCTGGCCTCGAACTCAGAAATCCGCTTGCCTCTGCCTCCCAAAGTGCTGGGATTACAGGCGTGCACCACCACCGCCCAGCTCTTAATGTAATCATTTTTAAAAAAAGATTTACTTATTATGTATACAGTGTTCTGCTTACATGTATACCTGCAGCCAGAAGAGGACACCAGATCTCATAGTAGACGGTTGTGAGCCACCATGTGGATGCTGGGAATTGTAACTCAGGACCTCTGGAAGAGCAGTCAGTGCTCTTAACTGCTGAGCCATCTCTCAAGCCTTAATGTAATCATTTTTTGTTTGTTTGTTTTTGTTTTTTGAAATAGGGCTTCTCTGTGTAACAAGCCCTGACTGTCCTGGATTCACTTTGTAGACCAGGCTAACCTTGAAAACCCAAGTGCTGGGACTAAAGGTCCTGCACCATGAGAAAACATGCTTATGTATTAAGTACAAGTTTTAAAATTAGGTATATATGTCTTAGTTACTGTTTTCTAGCTGTGAAGAGGCACCATGACCAAGGCAACTCTTAGAAACATTTAATTGGGAGCTTGCTTACAATTTTAGATGGTTAGTTGAGAAGCAGACAAGCATGGTGTTAAAGTAGTAGCTGAGAATTTTATGTCCAGATCCACAAGACAGCATAACGAGAAAGAGACACTGGGATTGGCATGTGATTTGCAAACTCTGAAGCCCATCCCCAGTGACACCTCTTCCAGGATGTCACACCTCATAATCCTTCCCAAATAGTTCCACAAATTGGGGACAACATTCAAACCACTACATTTTACATCTTGGTGGTTTGTTTGTTTATATTTGTTTGTTGTTAGACTTGACTAAGTCTAGTCTTTTATGTGTGTGAGGGTTCTTCTGCCTGCATGATGTAGTACAGTATGTATCTACCTCATGTCTTCAGGGGACTGAAGAAAGTGCCCGATTCTCCAGGAATGGAGTTACAGATGGTTGTGAACCTCCATGTTGGTTCTGGGAATTCAACCTAGGTCCTCTGCATGAACAAGTACTCTGAACCACTCAGCTATCTCTCCAGTACCTACTTGTGTATGTGTGCACACGCTCAAGGGCACAGATGTGGAGGTCAGAGGATAACCTGTGGGAGTCTGGCTTTCCTCCTACAGTGTGTTCCAGGGTTTGAACTCAGGTTGCAACGGTTGGTGGCCAGTGCCTTTATCCTGAGCCATGCTGCTGGTCTTCCACTGATTCTGTGTGTTAATAGTTTCAATAAAGTTTTTTTAAAGATTTATTTATTTATTATATGTGAGTACACTGTACAGTGTACACTGTACACTGTAGCTGTCTATAGACACTCCAAAAGAGGGCATCAGATCCCATTACAGATGGTTGTGAGCCACCATGTGGTTGCTGGGAATTGAACTCAGGACCTCTGGAAGAGCAGTCAGTGCCCTGAGCCATCTCTCCAACCCTTCTTGGATTTTCTAATCCTCCAACAAATATGCTTGGCCTTAGAAATAAGGAAAAACCATTAAGAAAAAAATAGATGAGCCCGTAATGATAAGACACGGGTAAGGGCAGTCCCCTGGTGATGAGTTCATGTGTGCATATTCCTATTTGGCTGTATTTGTAGGTGCTTTTTGCTCAGTTGGGAAGTTTTTATGATGATTGTAGTTGCTGAAGGTGTTTTGTATGCTATTTTAGCAAGCTTTGTGGATTTGTGGTTTGAAGAGTGTGTGTGAGTGTGTGTGTGTGTGTGTGTGTGTTCTAGAAGGATTTCATTATATAGTTTAGATTAGCCTCAAACTGTTGATCGTCCTGCTGCTTCTCCTGAGTGCTAGGATTATAGGTATGCTCCCCTGCTCCTTGCCTCCATGTCTTTTCTTCCAGTTCCTCTTGTCTGGGTTTCTTACCATTTGTTTCCCCTCTCTTCCTTGTCTTATTTCTTGTCTTATCATTTTACTTTGTCCCATGATAATTGTAAACACACACAACTGTACTCTGTGAGGTACATGCCTTATTACTTTGTTCTTTTATTTGCTTTGAGACAGGTTCTCCCTGACTTCTCACAGAGGCCTGTGTGGCTCCTCTTCCCTTTGCCTCCTAACTCCTGGGAGTAAAGGTACCCACTGCCACACCTTTGTTACTCTGTGCTTGGGCTGAGAGTCCATGGCTAGTACACCCTCAGATTTGTTTGTTAAGTATAGGCAGTGGGAATGGGAAAGTAGGGGTTGTGACAGGCTGCTGTAAGATAGTCTAATCTGGGAGAAATGATTTTTTGTTTGTTTTGAGACAAGGTCTCATGTAGCCCAGGTTGGCAGCAAACTATATAGCTGAGGACGATCTTGAACTCTTGATCTTACTGCCTTCACCTCCCAAGTGCAGGGTTCACAGGCATGTGTTATTGTGTTATTGTGCCTGGCTGGAAAATGACCCTCTAAAGGAGAGCTAAGCATCGTCCTCTCGCCTGAGTTTTTTCTTGTCAGCAGTCAGTGCTATGGGAAGGGATGATTGTAGCCTGGCTGGCCCCTCAGAGATTACTTTCAAGTACTGGGGAGCAGAGCCCTTAGTGTGGCTTGTTGAAGTTGCTTATTTGTTGGGAAAATGTACTGGCTTTGAGGAGACGAATGACCTGGGGCAGCTCTCTGGTTTGTCTCTGTTAACATTCTTTAATCTCATGTGTGATTGTGCCCTTTAAGTGGTGGGTAGGAAAACTGGAATAGAGTTGTCACTGGTGACTGGATTCCTGAATCTCATTTCCTTTCATCCTTCATTTTAATATATTTTATTTTTAAAACGTGTGCAGGTAGTATGCAGTGATGTTTATTACATAGAAATGTCTGTAGACAAAAATCTGAATTTCCTGTGGCAATTACTCTGAGTGCATTTGTCTTCACATATATGCTCAGCTAAGGCTTCTTTACTTTTGGTCTGGAAATTGGTCTGAGTGCCTTGTATTTAATTTTTTTAAAAAGGTTAATTTATTTATTTTATGTATGTGAGAACACCATTGCTCTCTTCAGACACACCAGAAGACGGCATCAGATCCCATTACAGATGGTTGTGAGCTATCCTGTGGTTGCTGGGAATTGAACTCAAGACCTGGAAGAGCAGTTGGTGCTCTTAACCACTGAGCCACCTCTCTTGCCCCGCGGTTTTTTTGTTTTGTTTTGTTTTGTTTTGTTTTTTAAGTGAGCCACCATGTGGTTGCTGGGAATTGAACTCAGGACCTCTAGAAGAGCAGTCAATGCTTTTAACTGCTGAGCTATATCTCCAACCATAGTTTTTAATTTTTAAAAAATTCACTGTTTTTTTTTTTCGAGACAGGGTTTGTCTGGCTGTCCTGGAACTCACCATGTAAACCAGGCTGGACTCTGCCTCTGTCTTCCAGGTGCTGGGATAAAAAGCATGTGCCTCCATGTCCAGCATATTTTATTATTCTGAGACTTTCTCTTGGGCCTAATGTGGTATTAAACTTTGTGAAGCTGTTTGGATTGTCCCCCTTTTCCCTCCTGGCTAAGGATCTAAGACGGGCCTTTGTATACCCAGACAGCCCTACAGCTGAGCACTATCCCTGGCCTTTTGTTTTTTGTTTTTTTTTTTTATAGTGTAAGAATTCTATCCGTAAGGCTTGTTGTGTGATTATATAACATTATTAATCAAGTATTGAGCTGAGGGTATTCCAGAATGGTGACTTATGGCCAGCTCCTGGTCATCTTCACCTGTTTGGTTAGCTGCTGTGTTAATACCTAGTGCCACTGTGAAATGGAACAGCTGATCTGTTGGGCAGGGGCTGGTGCCTTACATTTTCTTCTTGGCTTTTTGGCCAGGATCAAATGTGATATTTTATAAGTGATTAAGTCTGCTGTTTTCCTTTTTTAAAAAAGAGAAGGTCTTACATAATCCAGCATGTCCTCAAATTCACAATGTTGCAAGGATAACCTTGAACTTTTGAACCTCTTGGCCTATACCTCCCAAGTGGTGGAAGTGTAGGTGTTGGCTACCATACTGGTTTTATTTAATGGTGAGGATCAAACTAGGTTATTCATACATGCAAGGCAAGTAGTTTACCAGCTGAGCTACATCCCTAGCTCAAGACTTGTTAGCATCATATTATGCATGAGGAAACAGATTCATTAAAGTTCACATAATGGTTCTGTTTAGGGAATCAAACTCATGGTCATTTTATTTTATTTTTAATTTAAATTTATTATTATTATTATTAAAAGTGTGTATGTGTGATCTAATTTTTGTCTTGTTGACTGTTACTGTATATAAGTCTGTGATTTTTGTTTGTGTGCCTGCTGGTGTAGATGTCTACATGAGGAAGTCAAAAGTCAACTTTCTAAAATCCTCTCCCTCCACTGTGGATTCCAGGGATCCGATTGTGGTTCTCAGACTTTGCTACCAGGGATTCTGCCCACCAGGCCTTCTCTCTGTCTCTCTTACAACCTTTAAAGCGGTGTCTTGCTTGGTGCAATGGTATATGATTATAGTCTCAGGGTTTGAAGGCTGAAACAAGAGATTACTTCAGCTCAAGAATATGGAGACCAACCAAGGTAACCTAACAAGATCTCAGCTCTTAAAAACGAGCATTCTGGAAAGATGGCTATAGGCATGTACTAGTATATCTGGTTTCTGCAGTTCTGGGGATTGAACCCATAGTCTTCATGCATGCTAGACAAGCACTCTGCCAACGGAGCTACATTTCCAGTCCCCTCATTTTATTGAGGTGATGCTGTGCTACATTTATTGATTTTGCTGGCCCTTGCTGTTGTAAGATAAACCCCACTTGGGAATGGGAAGCTAAATAAGTTCCCAACATGCAACCACGAGGACCTGATCATGGATCGCCAACATTCATGTAAAAGCCTAGTCTGGTCACACATCTGTATCCCCAGTGAGGGGTCAGGGACAGGCAGATCCCTGGAACTCACTGGCCAGAAGTCTTTCCTGTTGATGAGCTCTGGATACAGACACCCTGTTGTAAACGATAATGTGGAGCGCCACACCTTTCCTCCCAAGACTCAGGCGGGGTAGGCAGGGCCCTGTGAGCTTAAGGCCACTCTAGACTGCATAGTTGTAGGGCAGCCAGGTCTGTATTGGAAGGCCTGTCTGGAGTGATAGAGATTCCATGTGCCTACTTGATGCAGTTGGGGAGACTCACATTAAGTAAGTCAGTCTCAGACGAGTATCATATGCTTTCTCTCATTTGTGCTTCTTAGAATGTAGATGGCTGCATCAAATCATGTATGTATTTATGACATGACAGTTGATGTGAAACTCGGGGAACAAAGAGAACTACGATGGGGAAGAGAGAAATGGAGGGCATGGAGACAGCATGCTCCATGTACAATACATACATGTATGAGTGTTCCCATGTAACAATACCATGCACACTCAAATACAAATCCTACTTGGTTATGCTATATAATTTTTTAATATATTGTTAAATTTAACTTGTTTATATTTTATTGAAGAGTTTGCATCTGTAATCATAAGGGATACGGTCTGTCGTTCGCTTATATCTAGCTTCAGTAACAGGGTAATGCTGACCTCTCCAAAAACAATGTGCTTTTTAACCACCACAACTACCACCACCTGTCCCCAAGGTGGGGTCTCAAATAGCCTAGACTGGGCCCAGACTCATAATTTAGATAAAGTTGACCTCAAACCCGTGATCATCCTGTCTCCACTTCCAAGTGCTGGGGTTAAGGCATGGAGCACTACACCTGGTCTTTCCTATGGGTTTCTTTATAAGAGTATTGGTGCTAATCCTGAAGTGCCTTTTAGACACCTTGAGTGTTGGCTTTCTGTGTGACCTTAATTGAGTCATTTGGTTGAGGGGGCAGCTCAGTCCTTTCATCTGTAATAGCAAACCTAATTAAGTGAAATGCCTTGTTATTTGTATGTGTCAGTTATTGACTGGTATTAGGGCTTCACTTTAGTAAATACTCGCTTTCGTCCCAACTTGTCCCTGCTGAACAGACTGAAAGGTTGGAAGAGTCTCCTGGAGGTTATTTGACTTAGCTCTTAACTTTTACAGAAGAAATTACTGTCTCCATAGGAAAATAGCTTGGGTCTGCAAAATTGGAGTGACTTAACCAGGTATATAACTAGTTAACAAGTGAACAACCACCAAAACCTAGGACTAGAATTTGGGTCACCCAGCCCGGCGTGCACCTGGGTCTTTCTGAGCTGGCTTTATCCCTCAGTGAGCCTCTTCTGTTCTCCCTCTAGGTTCTTCGCACTGACGTCCCTTCGCTTTGTGTTTTTACTTGCATTCAGCCTGATGATCATTGTCTGTATTGACCAGTGGAAGAACAAGATTTGGCCTGAGATAAATGGTAAGATTTGTAGCATTTACAACAATTTGAACTTGTAACTTGTTAAGGGAATTTTTGCCTTTAGGGTTGTTTGTTTATTTTGAGGAGTTTGGATTGCTGGGGATGAACTGTTTGAAGTCTGAATTAGTTGCTTTAGGAGACATTTGAAAAGTTTAAGCCTCAGGCCAGGGGTGTTGGTACACACCTTTAATCCCAGCATTCAGGAGGCAAAGGCAGGTAGATAGTGAGTTCCAGGACAGTCTGGGCTGTCTCAAAAAGACAAGAAAAGCTTATGCCTCACCTGTAGGCCTGTAGAGCTGGCCTCTGCCTTCTGTGACTACATTAATGCTGGCACAGCTGTCTGACACTTGCGCTGATGTCGCTGGTATAACAGACTGAGACAGCATCAATTTATTCTTTTTTTGTTTGTTTTTTTGGATTTGGGTTTTTCGAGACGGGTTCTCTGTATAGCCCAGGCTGTCCTGGAACTCACTCTGTAGAGCAGGCTGGCCTCGAACTCAGAAATCCGCCTGCTTCTGCCTTCCAAGTGCTGGGATTACAGGCATGCGCCACCACCGCCCGGCCAATTATTCTTATTAGTTGAATAATAAGTGTTTTGCCCACCTTTCTGTCTGGGTACTACATGTGTACCTCATGTGCACAGAGGCCAAAATAGGACATTGGACCCAGAGTTGGAGTTACAGGCTATTGTTAGCTGCCACATGGGTGCCGAGAATTGAACCCAGGTCTTCTAGAAGAGTAGTCAGTGCTCCTAAATGCTGAGCCATCTCTCCAGTTCGTTTGTTCTTTCTTTCTTTCTTTCTTTCTTTCTTTCTTTCTTTTT